>NC_063259.1:980000-1280000 GCF_019578655.1 Ricinus communis
CACGCCAAGCACACGATGGAGCTACGAGGATGCGCTGCCAATGGGCCCGCGCTAGGCTGCGAGGATGGTGGCCAACGCGCGCGCTAGGCTGCAAGGATGCACTACCAACAGGCCCGCGCCTGCGAGGATTCTCGCCAACGGGCCCAATCGGTGCGCTGCGTCGGCAATAGAGGGTTGGCATGCGAGGATTCCTCGCCAACTGGCCAGATGGGCGCGCTAGCTCACTAGTAGTGGCTGCCTAGCCTGCGAGGATTCTCGCCAACAGGCCCGATGGGTGCTGGCACGCAAGGATTCCTCACCTACGGGCCCGTTAGGATTTTTCGGCAACGCAGCACACGGGCCCGTCAGGATTTTTCGGCAAGTGAGGACGGCAATGGGGGGCTGGCATATGAGGATTCCTTGCCAACTAGCTAGACAGGCGCGCTGGCTCGCCATTTGTGGCTGCCTGGCGTGCGAGGATTCTCGCCAACGGGCCCGATGGGCGCCCTGCCTCGGCAATGGGGGGCTGGCACGGGCCCATCAGGATTTTTCGGCGACGCAGCACACAGGCCCATCAGGATTTATCGGCGACGCAGAACGGGCCCATCAGGATTTTTCGGCGACGCAGTAAGGGCGAAGGAAATTTTTGAAGAGGAACTGGTTAATCCAATAATTTATCAAAAACCAATGATAAATCCACTGATAGCAGATACAAATGAATTAAACACAATTTAATTAGAATGGGAGATGGATCAGTTTCCTGGCTTGAATTCTCTTTTAATAAATTCAAAGAGAAATAAAAACGCTCAGTTTGTTCAGCGTCGATCATCTGGGGAAATAATCATCACTTCCATCCCATCCCATTTTCTCTTTAACTCTCAATAAAGAAAAACTCTACATAAATAATTTTGGTATGACAAAACAGAAATAGATCAGAAATCTGGCTTGGACTCCCAAAATATATTGAGAGAAAAATCGCTCGGTGTATTCAGCTTCGATCATTTGGGGAAATAATCATCACCTCCCACCTCTATTTCTATCTAATTTACTCAACAGCTTTGAAATAATTAATTGATTTTTTAAGCATCCATAGTGTGGGGGACTTGCATGCAACACTGGCTATAATAGAACTTAGATGTGTTCTCGAGTTTGTGGAATTACTTAGGATTTTGGGACTTGGGACTTGGGACTTGGGGGATTCTTGGACCTTGGAGCGCGGAACCTCAGGGCCGTTTTTTTTAAGAATAAATTGGTTTTGATTTTGCGTGTGGGGAGGAGGGGAGGGACGAATCGGAGCGACGAAGGGCTGAATCTCAGTGGATCGTGGCAGCAAGGCCACTCTGCCACTTACAATACCCCGTCACGTATTTAAGTCGTTTACAAAGGATTCAGTCCGCCGCCCGGTGGAAATTGTAATTCAAGGCGGCCCGCGCGGCTCATCTGCCGCGAAGGCTTAGCCAACGAAACGTGCCTTTGGGGGCCGGAGGGCCCCTACTGCTGGTCGGCAAACGAGCGGCAGACAACGCGTCACTTCTGGCCCGGATTCTGATTTAGTGGCGTTCAGTCATAATCTAGCGCACGGTAGCTTCGTGCCACTGGCTTTTCAACCAAGCGCGATGACCAATTGTGCGAATCAATGGTTCCTCTCATACTAGGTTGAATTACCATTGCGACACAATCATCAGTAGGGTAAAACTAACCTGTCTCACGACGGTCTAAACCCAGCGCACGTTCCCTATTGGTGAGTGAACAATCCAACACTTGGTGAATTCTGCTTCACAATGATAGGAAGAGCCAACATCGAAGGATCATCAAATAATATATCTATAATAAATAAATAAAATAAAATAGAAATAAAATAAAACTATGATCCTATTAAGTATGCAGATAAAATTTTAATGCAACATAAATTATTTTTTGATTAAAATAAAGGGATTTAGTAGAAATTCAAAAGCCACGAAATAAAAAAAAATAAAAAAATAGATGTTATATACTCATTAGGACTACAAAAAATGGATCCTTATAAATTCAATAAAGATATAGTATAGCCTCATGCAATTTTGTTTTATTTTTTAATATGAAAAGAAAAAAATAGCTCTACCTTGAATCTTGTATGAAGCAATCGTGTTGATAATGTGTTGTAAAATAAAGAACAAGAACAAAGAAAATAAAGAGAGAAGAGAGAATAATTTTTCTATATGTGTATCATTCTGTTGATTGTAACACCTATATACGGGTGTAAATGGGTTATCGAGATAGAGTTCTATTTATATAAGAAAATCTATCCATAGACATAATGATAGATATCCAATATAACCCAAATACTTTAATATTATCATAATATATTCAATTTGTTTTAGGAAAATTAAGTATAATGTCTTTATTTCAAAAGTTTTACTTTATTACCTTTCATTTTTTTAGTTTCCTTCAAGAAAATGAATGAGCCCTTTGTAGATTAAAGGTAGAAATTAATCACTTAGAGATAACGAATAATTTAGCTATTAGGTAAGTGAGTTATAACATATTAGATTCATTTAATTCACTACAAAAAAAATAACAGTTTAGAGACCACTATATGTAGTCCCTGAGTGGTCGCTAAAGCCAATTAACAACCACTTAAAGACCACATCTTGTAGTCTCTAAAACCTTCATCACTAATGAAAATAGCGATAAAAAATTAAAGTGGTCGCTAAAAATAGCGACCACAGAAAGTGAGCCTCACGATTTTTTCCTCTTGGCAGATTCGAGAACTTCCTAAGAGGTCACCTATTCTGAAATTTCTTTGAACCAAGCACGTTTAGTTTTGGAGTTCATATAACTCCACAGCCAAATAACCAAACAACATCTCATGTGATTAGTTCTAACTCTTTATATATATGCTATTAACCATTCCCCGTCCTATTTTGATGTATAATTTGATTCATTCATGTACCTCCATACCTTAGAGTGCCGCCATCCTAGAAGCCTACCAGAAACCGCTCCTTATCTAAGTATCCTATCCTTACCATGCGTCCACATCCCGCCCTCATCGAACTGCTTCTCTAGGCTAGGCTGTCACATGCCCACCAGCTTTCGCCTGGTTTGTCCTCAAACCACACATCTACGAGAGGGATCCTGCTTTGATACCATTTGTAATGACTCAGAACCAGATCACATAAGATATTTTATTTGCTTGGCCTCTACTAGCCTCACGATTTTATCTCTTTGGCGAATTCAAGAACTTTCCAAGAGATCACCCATCCAAGATTTTTCTGAACCAAGCACGTTTAATTTTGGAGTTCCTATAACTCCATAAATATAGAGAGAGAATGTTGCACAAGTTCTTCTAGATCTCATGGAATAAGGCAGAATTTTAAAAAACACTTTCCATCTCTTGCTTTCATAGAAAAAAAATGAATTTAGGAGATGAAATCCTAATTACAGTACCGCAGGCCAAAATTAAATTTTTGAAGAGCAAGCTAGAAAAAAGAAGCATTGAGATAATATACTTTTCATCCTAATCTCATGTACTAAAAAAAGGGGGCCTTCTTGATCACCTGAAGAGATTTTTAGGCAGAATTGACAAAATTATTACTGTGAAACAACCAAAAAGCACTTCATATGATTAGTTCCAACTCTTTATATATATACTATCAATAATTCCCCGCCCCATTTCAATGTGCAATTGGATTCATTCATGTATCCCCGTACCTTAAAATGCTGCCATCTTAGAAGCCTGCCAGAAGCCATTTCTTGTCCAGGCATCATATCTTTTCCTCGGCGTCCACTTCCCGCCCTCATCCGATCGCTTCTCTAGGCCACACTGTCACATGATTAACGATATTAATTAATTATTATTTTAATCATTATTATTTTAAGTGTATTACTATTTTAATTTAAATATTTATTTATTTATATATTATTTTTAATTTTCATTATTTATATTTATTAATTTAATAATTATATATAATATTTCATATAAATAATTATAAAATTCAATTAATATAAATAAAAAATTAAATCAATAAATATAAACAAATATACTTAATGAATAATAAAATTTATTGATAAAATAAAAATATAATAAAAATAAATACAATATAACAAATATTATAATCATTTAAATAATATGATCATGATTTAATTTAATTATTCTTATTAAATTATATTATTTACGATATTATTATTATATTATTATATTATTATTATTTTCAATTTAGTTAATCGTATTATATTATTATTATTAGAATATAATTCTAAAAATTAAAATAGAGACCACACTGTTGGTCTCTAACTCAGAGACCACATAGTTGGTCTCTATGTAGTAGCTAAAAACTCATGTTATTGATTGGCGCCTAGTTTAGCAACCACAGTCCATGGTCTCTAACTCAGAGACCATGATAATGGTTTTTAAAATTGTCGCTATTTTTTCCACTATTAATTGGCGATCATATTAGAGACCACACTCTATGGTCTCTAAAGTAATCGCTATTGTCCCCGTCATTTTTTGATGGGAAGTTAACGACTACTTACAGACCAAATCTGATGGTTGTTAGTAGTGTGGTCGTTATATGTTCGCAATGTGGTCTTAAGTTTAGAAAAAATAAATTTGGTCTTCAAGTGGAAGCAAAACGTAGTCTCTATATAGTAGCTAAATAGCGACCACTTTGGTATAGTAGCTAAAAGTGATCTCTTAATTGTTGTTTTTTTATAGTGATTAGCTCAATCAAACCCAATAGAATTTTAGTGAAACCATAAAACCTTATTTATCCTTTTTATTTAATTTTTTTCTTGTTTTAATTAGCTAGAATATAATTTAGTAGTCTAGTGATAAATTAATTCGTACTTTTTAAAATTTATTTTGCATTATTAGGTATTACTTTTCTAATTAATTTTAGTATTCATAAATTCAACCTTTCTGGGGATGATACTCTACTCTCACTTTATTATTTTTGTATATTCGTACACTTATAGAAATTTCACAATATCAACCAAACATCACTTAAACATCAATTAAAAATCAACAAAATCATTCAATTAAATAAAAATAATATAATATATTTTATATATATATATATGTAAACAGTAACATTTTTTTTATTGCTTTGTGATTTTATTTACATAAAAAATAAATATATTTTAATTTTTTAAGTGAGAATTAATAATAAAGAAAATCAAGTATAAGATCGAATCTGAAATGGTTAGAAGATCTAAATTACTCCCTTTGTCCAACTTTGATAGGCAATTTTCAATTTATATAAGGGTTAAAGAATTTTAATTTTTTTAATTAATGTCACTATTTTAACCATTTTCTTACTAAAATACCCTTAATAAACTTTTGTCAATCTGTCTATAATTTTTGAGATTAAATATAAAAATGTTGTATTGGAACTCAAAAAATCTTATATAGTAATTTACAATTTCAAATAAATAAAAATTAATTATAAATATTAATATTCATATTAAAGGATATTTTAGACTCTTAATCATTAAATTAACAATTAAAAAAGAAAAATTGCCTATACTTTTAAATGGACTAAAAATAAAATATTACTTATCAAAATGGGACCGAATGAAATATTGTTTTCACTGAGTTGAGAAATAGCCGCTGCTCACATTATTACAAAAAATAAATATACTATATAATTTCCTCTTAAAGGAAAGGAGTTTATCTGTTAAAATAAGAAAATACAGTTATTACATATAAATTTTTTATCAGAAATAAAAAATTATTATGAATTATATTATCGATCCAGTTCTATATAATAATATGAATCTGAATCATTTGAAATATGAATTGGAGGGATCAACTCTATAATTTAATTTTTTTTTTCTTTAATTTGAGATCAGAAATTGTGCATAAATGTACGAGTATCTTTTATTAATGGTTTTTCTTTATTTATTCTTTTCATAACTGTATATAATTTTTTAAAAATTTTTCTGTTTTGTATTTACTTTTCTTTAATTTTTTTTTGTTTTAAATAGCTTTTTAGATAATAAAATAGTCATACCTCAAGCTAGTTGATTATAAATATTATTTTTATATTTGATATTTGTTAGATTAATAACTTTATTAAGTATCAAATTTAAAATTGATTTTATTTTTCATTAAATATTAATTATCTTATCATCAAAAGATTTATAATTTTATTAATGGTCAATAAATTTTGAAATATTTGTTATTATAGATATCTACTAATTCTTTGATTCCAGTTAGTAAGAGGGATCTTGAACTATTAAGAAAATATATTTAATGTCTATATATCATATCTTTTCTCTTAATATATTGTCATTTTTAGTAATAATTTTTTTTAATTATGAATATAAACTTCAAATACATTTGATGAACTTATGTTTATTGATAATAAATCTATTATTTTTTAACTCGTGAATACTTATTTATTTTGTAGAGACGATATATTCATTATTTATATAAAATGTATATGCATTTATTATTAGTGTTAGGTTCATTAAATATAAACCTTAGGTTCATTACTTATAAAGTGTATATTCATCTGTTATTAGTGCTAGGTTCATTAAATATAAATTAAAATTTATTTCTGATAAACTGTATATTTATATGTTATTAATGTTAGAATCATTAAAAATAAAATCATTAAAAATAAAATGTATAATCATTATTTCTTTCTATGTTCTAATATATAAATTTATTTTTTAAAATTTATAAATTTTTAAAGTATAATCTATGAATTTTAGTATAAATAATTTATAACATATAAATCTATAAGTCATTTTATAAATTTAAATTATAATATTGCATTTTTGTTTTGTTTTGACTAAGCCTTTTCAATATGTTTATTTGTAAATTAGTAAGTCCACAAAAAAGAATAGCATAAGCAAGCCCAACATCCCCCTTTCCCCAATCTTCTGCAACTATTACTTTATACCATCCCTGATTCAATTAATATCTGACCCCAAAAAGAGAGCTTAAAAAGAAAAGAAGAAAGAAATAAGAAGTTATATATTGCTTTGTTCGTGCAATGACTGACATAAACTTAAACTTTGGATTGGCCAAGCTCATGGTCTTTAATCAGTGTGCTGTCTTCCTTTCCTTGCATCAGAAGTTTAATGGCTTGTTCTGATAGATTGTCTTTGATGGTAGGGTTTAACTTATTGGGTTTTTGCTTTTCAGCCTCAACTGCCCAACTGTACACTACCATTCCAGCAACAGCAAGAGCCATCCCAGTTATGTTTTTTACTGTCAACTCTGAATCAAAGAGTATCCAACCCAAGGTAAGGACACACACAGTTTTCATGTGCCCCAAAACCTGGAAAGATACTGCTGAGTAACGTCCAATACAGAGATACTGACTCACATTGCAGAATACAGCCAAAGCACATGAGAGTAGTATGAAGAACTGCAAAGTGTTCCAAGTGTCAACAGAAGGGTGGTTTGGATTGTTCATCAAGAAATGCAATTCAAATGATACTTACAAATGCACCAGGGGAAAAAGCATAATCTGACACCAGTTTACCACTCAGGTAATAATCAATGAATGGTCCTGTTACTAGCAGAGAAATTGCTTGTATTGGGGCTGTCTTGCTTAGCAGTTCAAAAGACCCTATTGAATACTTCTTTTGCAAGGACCCAATTGACTGTTGAGCATACAAAACAATTGGCAGGAAAAGGATCAGACTTTTGTTGTTAGATACCGAAAATTTTTTGTTGCTCTCCAAAACAGAAAAAAATTGTTGCAATTTGTCTATGCTAATTGGCTCCTACTCGGGGGTTTTCAATTCGAGATCTTACAGCTTCTCCTGGAGATGATTCCAGTACCAATTGAGCTACACCCAATTGGCAGGGTCTAGTCTTTCAGATGCAGATGCAGACCCTTGGAATTGATCAAGTTTCTTTTCTTGTTTTATAGGGAGGCAAAGGTTAGAAACAAACAAGTAAACATGAACAGTGATATGACTGACAAGTCATTTAAGCCATAAACTACTGAGCAATCATTGGGTGCCAATTGATTGAGAATCAAATATTAAATCAGAAACAAGAACAGAAGATGAAGATAAGAAGGGCTCACAATTTGTTGTAAAGATGAAGACAAGACCGCAACAGCAGCAGAAAAAAATCCTTTGGCAGTAACTTTGACATCTGTGACAGTGCAGACACCAACCCCTGCCACCACTACAATCACAGCCATCTTCACTTCCCTCGAGTAGTGTTTTCCATTAAGAATCCATTCCATTACACAGACCACAGGGATCATACTCAACTTGGAGATCTACATAGTCAAAATAAAATAAAATAAATAAAATAAAACAATCGCCCTTTAAGTTTAATCTTTTAGGTGGACTGGTTTTTTCACATGGTATCAGAGCCTCTGCGACCCGAAGGTCCCAGCTCCAATCCTGACAGTTTCTGCAGACTTAAGATCTTTCGCGTCTGGGGTGGTTCTATATATGGGAATTGAAGGAATTTAAAGCAGAATTACCTGATAAAATCCAACAGAGTTGAGCATGAGGCTCAAGTTCATCCCTGTGATTGAAACATTGGCAACAACTGAGAACCAAATAAGTTCCCACATGGGAACATGCTTTGACACAGAATAGCCAGTAGCATTTGACACCAGCCCAACCAATGCCGTCACAGAAAAATGCAGACCAGTCAATGTAGTTGCTGGAAACAGAAAATTGTGGGAAAATAAAATTTATGAATAACAAGCTGAATGGTACCAGTAAAAGAGAAAAAGGAAGGAAGAGCTCACCAAAAGCAAAATCAAGACCAGCTGGGGACATGAGTTGCTTGTTGGCCATAATGAGACCAATGGAACTGATAATGTTCATAGCCCAAGCTCCAACATCTGAAACAGCGGATGATTTTTTCTCCATTTCTTTTCCAGATGGAAGAAGCTTAAGCTTGTTTGGATTAATGATATGATGAGAGATTTATATATAAAAACACAAAATGAAATAGAGGGTAGCCAGTTCATAAACAAAACAACACTTTTGATGGTTTGTCCACTTCTTGGAATTATTTTTTGGCTTCATATTCCTTTCTTGCTGTCTTTCTCAGCAAAGCCATGTTACCTACATGTTGCCATTTAAGTGAGTTTGGGATAATCTTCCCTTTTCTCATCTCTTAAGTTCCTTCTTCGCCTTTCTTTCTTTTCTTTTTTTACTTCTTTTTTACTGTTTTGCTTCTTTTTTACTACTGAACTAGTTGACCAATCTTCCATAAATCCCTTTTATTATTATTGTCATTATAATATTATTTCAGACCAAGTCAATAATCTACATTAACTTTTTAAGGGAGCGGAGTCCAAAAATAATTTCCGGATTAACTGAGTCTACTAGAGTCATTTCAGACCTATAAAGTTTTATGTTCGAATCCAAATTAAAACGAATTACTAAAAATATGACCGATACTAGTCATCTCTTATAAATTAAGATGATTATATTGATAATAATATAAATTATTACTAAAATTTACCCTTAATTTTATTTTTGGTCACAAAATCTCAATTTAGGCTTACTCCAAGTCACTTTCTTTTACCTTTATCCAACTATGTGCTTCAATTTTAATAAAATATCAGATAATGTAAAAACCATTATGAGACATTCATGAAATTTACAAATGGATATCAATAACCTTTGATTTGTTCACTTTAGAAATGTTAAATTTAATAATCATTTTATTCAAATGTTTAAATATTTATATACTACCGACAAAATTGTTGATTTTCAAGTTGTTAAGCAATGATTACGTTTTTTTAATTCTTCAGAATATAATTTGAAAAGAAAAAGAAAAAAAAAAGAAAGAAAAGTTATTCCCTCGTCCCATTTTAATAGACTCTATATTTTGTTTGTCTCAAAATATAATCCTTTTTCTTTTTTTATTATTAGTTTAATAATTTGATTATCAAAACAAATATTTCATTAATTATTGAAATTTATATTAATAAAATATATAGTGAGATAATAAAGATATTTTTTTAAAAAAATAGCAAAATTATTGATATCAATTGAAATTTTTTTAATCCGCACTTCATATAGTGAGTTAAATTATCTTTTTACTCTCATCGTGAGATGAGAGATATGAGGAAAAAAAATGAAAATTACAGATTAAAAATTATTGTCTTTTTTACTTTAAATATAGTTGACATATGTTTACACCCATAATTTTAGTCCATAAATAATTATTAAGTCCAGTCTAAAATTAAGTTTAATTTTTTGTAAAAGGATTTAACTAAAATAATTATTTTCATTATTTTTAATTGAAGTAGTGAATAACGATTATTTAGATAGCATTTAGTTTCTTGACACGTGGAGAAAAGGATTCAAATGGAAATTGTTTGAAACTCCTTTTGTAACATTTATAAAATTTTAGCTTTATAATACACATACACGTATTATATGGATAGTTAATTTCAAATTACAATTTTATCTTTAGTGGGAGTTACGGAAATACATAGGAAATAAAAAGAAGAAAGAAGCAAGAGGACGAGGACAACCAACACAACACAGACAATTTCAAGCAATAATTTTCTTTATATTTTCTTTATGTAATGAAGCTTTCTTTTGTATTTTAAAACTCTCAAATAATATTATTCCAGCACTTTTTTTTATTCAAGTTTACAGTCATTTAATAGCCATTTAGTAGAGCATTCAAATAAATTATGGCTGAAAGGTGTTTGGAAACTCACAAATATTTTATCAAAAGTGAGAAGTGCAAAATCCAAACAAATTGTATCACACACGTGGCACACCCGCAAATCCAAATTGGAGCCAACTTAATTTGGCATGCCTGGTGGAACATTCTGTTCTACAATGGCCTGAAGAATAAGAGATAATAATGGAAAAGAACCAATGGAGTCTCAGGACACCAAGGTTGTTGCTGATGAAGTAAAATGTGAAGTTGAAGTTTATGTTCCTCACATGGTGGAGCAATCAGAGAAGAACATGGCGCCTTAAGGCACATCTCAGCACTATGGGCGCTACCACATACTAGAAGAGCCATTGGCGAACCAGCTACTGTCGATATACTTGGAGGTCTAGATATTAATGTGTGTGATCTTTTTTATAATAATTTGTTAGTATTTTTAATACATTTTGAAAAAACTCATAATATACATCTTAATATTTTGTAAAAATAAGTGAAAAGTTAACTAGTAGTTGTCCTACTAGTCTCAGGAGTGACAATTTAAATGTCAATGCTAGGGAGAAAGAAACCCAAGAGGAACTCATGGGGCAATCTTCTACTAACAATGGTAAAAATCCTAGAAAAAATATCACAACCTGATCTGTGAGCCCGTGACCGGCACTAGGGAATAGGTAGGCTTAAGGCCACCAAAACCAGTAGTAAGCCTGATTAATCGACAATTCAAATATACATACTTAAACATACTAGTAAACCAGCTTACATATCATTCACAAGTCTCTAACTGGACGCTAACAAATATTCCACAATCAAACATAATATATCAGGTATACTACTGCGGAGAGTCTAGAATCTTAAATAATTCAAAATGCAAAAGTATAAGAAATTACAATAGGCCCCTGTCAAATAAAAGACAGCGGAGAACCTAACTGTCATATGAAAAATTAAAATTGAGACTATCAGCCTCAAGAGTGAGTTAAATCATATAATCCTATAACAATTACAGTCTCCTCAATAAAACATTTATTAAATCAGAATAACATATCATATTATATTATAACATGTGCCATGCCATAATTCAGAAAAATGCAATTTAAATACTTATGGGACGAGTACCTCAGCATAACCTTAACCCCAATACTAATAGCCTTTTGGCTCTTTTATTCCAATAAGTCTAGCACTCAGAAAGCGAAGATCAACCAGGATCCTTAAATCTAGCCTGGACACTTGATTCCCAAATAAGCGGGCGTCCAAAGAGCAACGCTCGACTAGGGACCTTCCTCCCACAGTCAAGTTTTCACAGCCTAGAGAGTTATACTCGACCAGGGTGAAACCCAAAAATCACCTTTTACTATTTGTCTCTGATTAATACTGGTGGGCACGCGGTCCTGATGTGACCCATAAAGTGGCATGTTCTACTGTCACATCATCCCGATGTCACAATCATAGCATCAATAATAATTATAAATAGTATAATCATAAGCAAACATAATTTATTCAATAACATATTAAGAATTAAAATTTAATTGTCTCAAGTATAGCAAATGTGAAAATCAGATGTAATAATAATAACAATATTAAAATAACAGCAAATATGATAGCTACAATAATGGTAATAATATTAATAGTGGTATCGATAATAACAAAAATAAAATTTATAATAATAATACTAATAATAATTATTATTATTATTAATCAATTAACAATACATTTAACTTAGACATAATACAAAAGCAATTGATTATATGACTTTAACTCACAGCTCATGGTGCTCACCGCTTCCCACGCCATGGTGTTTGGATGGACGGATTATCTATTCACGAAAATAATCAGTTAATAAGATATTCTTAATTTTTCCTAGGGTTAGACTCCTAGATTAGACTGCCTAAGAAAATTCAGTAGATTTTGTCAAAAATTCGACAGAACCTCTTATAAAATATGGACATTTACCCCTCCTCCCTCCCTCCCGTATAACGGGTCAAAAACCAGCTAGAAATACTTTAAATATTCTACAATTAATTAACGGAATTCGGGCCACCAAAACTATATTATTTTTCCCGACTCTACAACACACCACAGATCATAATTATTTTACAGACGGTCAACATTATATTTATTTCGACAACCAACACACATAAAATTTTATAGTATTTAAACTAATTCAATACAACCACATCTACCACAAAACAGAATAATAATTAATCATATCAATTAATTTGTAATGTTTATATCTAAGTCATAATTAATTAAATCTAATTAAGTTAAATTATCTACAACTGATAATTAATAGCAATAATATTTTTTAAAATTATAAAATAATTTGTAAGGTCTAAATAAAATTATATCGAACTAAAAATCCAAAATTATGGGCGTCTGAAAAATATTGGGGTCCGAAAGCCGGTACTGCCAACGGTGTTGGAATTCGAATCTCGAAGCGCCTACACGAAGCTTGAGCTGTGTGGAGTCCGAAAATGCAAAAGCTTTGGCCGGAAACTCGTCAGAACCTACTGGATCGAGGCCGGAAAGACGCTGCTCTAGTGAGGCTTCACCGAGGCTGCCGATGATGAAAAACGGCATGGGAAGCTCGGCTCTGGGGTTTTCGACGGCAGGGAGCTCGTTTCCAGCATCGTCTTGGTGAAAGGACAGCGATAAATGGCTGGTTCGGCGGCGGCAGCTCCTCCTTCCTGCGTTGACGTCGGCAGTGACGGGGGAGAGGGAAGAAGGCGAGTGGCGCGGCGAGGGAGGGGAAGGAAAGAGGCGATGTCAGCGGCTGGAGGGTGCAGGCAACAGGGAAGGGAAGGGAAGGGAAAGATGAAGGAAGGAGAAGGAGAGAAGAGGGGGGGAAGGGGGGAGGAGAAGGGAAGAAAAGAGAAAATTCCTTTTTTTTTTAATTATTATTATAATATATTTACTATTATTTTTTTATTTATATTTTAAAGTATTCCAAAAAAAATGAAAGTTACTAATATAGTTGAACCTCAAGCCGAGGAAATATATGTGACTTCATATAAAAAGGAGGATACTAAGATGGCAACTGCAAATGGCCATATCATTGACACGCCATATTTGCCTCATCAGATTTATGTGGATATTAATCAACCTACCACTGTGTATGATATGGAAGGAGGCTCGTGGGATCTATTGAACCAACACCAACTCTAATTACGAGTAGATAGATATGCTGTATGAGATATAGTATTGTATGGTCGTGGCCTGAGACATAGACAAATAGGCTGACCAAAGTTCTATAGACTTTATTCTATTGCTGTTGATGTTGATAGTCTTTACACTAAAAAATATAGAGTTCCTGATTTCACCATTTTCTTTAGTGGTCATTTTACTCTAGAGCATATTACTAAATTTTTACTATTCAATATGGTGAATTAGCCAATATAGAAAATTTTGTCAATTTTAAGTAGAGGCTTTTTCTTAATCATTTAAGAAGATCAACCTTTGCTTAGTATGCTATTTTGCCAAGAAAGTCCATATGCACATGGTAGAAGATAGAAAAGCAGATCCATACCGAATTCTTTAAGACTGGACTAAAAAAGATTAATAGTAAATACCTGGAGAATTATTATCCCACCATATGGAAAAATGATTGAGAAACAAGAAATGAAAGTTTAGGGCCAATGAAATGGCCATGAGTAATTGGTAGGATTTATGTGTTTAATATATTTCTTTTTGTATTTTTATGTTATATGTGTTTGTTAGGATATTGTTATATTCTATGTGAAGCCAAATATATGGCTAGTATTGTAATATTTTTTTTTTTGAAAAGAAAGCTTGGTTTCAATAAAACTAGGCTTTATGACCACTTTTGAAGCTTGAGTAATCTGTGTTGCTCTTGTTTCTGATTTCTAGCAAATACCGTATGGCCAAAAGCACAAATTCTTAAAGTAAAATGCAGATAAGTGCAAATAAATACATGCTTGTATGGTGCAAAATGACTAAAGTGAGTAGTGTGTAAAGTGTTGAGTGAAATGGTTGCAATGCATGGTGGCATGAGTTATGATATGGTTGTGGTGCATGAGTGAGATATTGTAAAGTGGTATGGTGCATGTAGGCTTTATAGCTACATCTTATTTAATCATCGAAGCTAACCCCATATCAAATTTAACAACACAAAAAGCATGACCATATTATAAAGTAAATGTAATAGCCAAACATAATATGTCAAAGCCACATCACATCTAAAATAAAGTTGGTGCCTAGTGTAGCTCTTCTAAGTGAAGTCACAATAAAAATAACCATGAAATATAATTGGACGCCTTGAGCGAAAGATACATATGCAGCAACTACATCAATGGCAAGTAAGCTCGAGTGAAGTACCTGCTAAATCCACGACAACACCTGCACAAAAAAAGAAGTATAAATTAGAAGGTGCACATTCCTATCCTTTATCTCTTATAAATTTATAGCCTATGAATAGGTTGATGGATTATATTAACAATTAATGAAATTGGGACAGAATCATGTATTGAAGTATTGCATAAAATTTGTATAATCACGGACATATGTGAAGTGCAGAAATTAGATATAACATTTAGTGGCTCACATATGTTTCAAGATAAAGAGATAAGTAAACAAAGGTCATATGTTATTTTAACTATTTTAATTAAAAGATGGTGAGTATAATATGAGAAATTTCTTAGAGGTAATGAAAGATATATTCACTTGAATTGATGAGTGATAGGAGTATCATCTAAAAGCTTATATATAAATACTTTTGGTCATAAAATTAAGATTGTAAAAGTTGAATAAATGAAGCCAGGAGTTTCTTAAAATTGTGTTGAGATTGAATAATTTTGAGGCTCCAAAAAGCCTCGAATCATTTTTTATTTTTTATTTTGAGGCTCTGAAAAGCTTTGAATTCATTTTAAATTTTGAGTCTCCAAAGAGCCTTGATTTCATTTTCAATTTTGAGGATCCAAAGGGCTTCAAATTTATTTTAAATTTTGAGGCTCTAAAGAGTTTTGAATTCAATTTCAATTTTGAGACTCTAATTTATTTTGAATTTTGAGGATCAAGAGGGCCTCAAATTCATTTTCAATTTTGAGGATCACAAGAGCCTCAAAATTCAAATTGCAAAAATTTCAAGGCTTTTCACATATATATTTCTATGAAGGCTTAATTTCACATTCTAAGAAACATGCATATATCTTCCGAAGTTTACAGCATAAAATTCAAGGGTAATGCCGAAAATTTGGTTTGCTAAATAAAGACATCAAATTTTCATTTTTGTCACATCATTTAAAACATAATTCATCAAACCAATTAACAAATATATTTTAAAATCAAAATAACATACCACAAAAATTATACACTACCACTTTCACTAATAGAACCCACAATATATAAAAGTAAATAGTATTTTAAAAAATAAAAGTGAATATCTTTCTTCTTTTCCTCTAATATACCAAAATAGTTTCTGCTTTGTTGATTAAATAACGAAAAAAATCCTAAAAATATTTTTGATATTTTTTGGTAAAATGAATCTTGTGCTATAAAAGGAGAAACTTGATATATGTGTATTTAGGATTTAGAGGTGAAAGAGGAAGAAATTTTGATAATGGTTTGAGTAGCTAAAGAGCTGGTGGTGTGTTTAGAGCTTGTTGATGCTGATGAAAAAGATGTTGCTACTATAGATGTGGAGGTCGCCCTTGCCATCGGTGCTGCCCATGGTAATGCTGCTCGTGGTGTTGATGGAGGCAACAAGAGAGGTGGCACTACGGGTGGATTGTCTAGCTTATCGACGGTGGAGGCATAGGGGTGGTGCCGACGCCGATGGTGAAGAAAGATTGGGTGTTGTTCTTTGTTGTTTTGATGGTGATAATGGATTTTGATAGTGAGGTCTGAGGATAAAATGAGTGGAAGAAGAAAGAAAACTTTGGGCTTAAAATTTCTATACCTGATTCTAATGTGGTTTTCATCCATGATAAGAGAGAAAAAGAAAATTTCTTTCTTCTTGGGCTTAAGAACTGTTGCATGTATATAAGCCTTTGGCTTTTAGCCAGGTTATATACATACAAAAAAGGCATTTGTTTACACCATAACTTTAGTTTATAAATAATTATTAAATCTATTCTCAAATTAAGCTCAGTTATGTATAAAAGGATTTAACTAAAATAATTATTTTTAATTAAAGTGGTGGATAGCGGTTATTTGAATAGCAATTGGTTTCTTAACACACAGGAAAAGAGATTCAAAGGGAAATTGTTTGAAACTCCTCCTGTGAAGATTATGAAACTTTAGCTTTATAGTACGCATATTATATGGACAATTAATTTTAAACTACAGTTATATTCTTGGTGAGAGTTACGAAAACACACAAAAAATAAAAAGAAGAAGTAAGAGGACGAAGACAACCAACACAACACAGACAATTTTAAGCAACAATTTTCTTAATATTTTTTTTATGCAATCAAGCTTTCTTTTGTATTTTGAAATTCTCAAGCAATATTATTTTCAGTCTTTTTTTTTATTCATGTTTACAATAATTTATAGCTATTTAATAGACCATTTAAATAAATTATAGCTGAAAGACGTTTAAAAACTCACTACCACACACACATGGCAATGTCCGCAAATTCAAATCGCAGCTAACAAGATGATGAATATATTATGTTAAAAGGAAAAATAAATTTTTTTTATAAAGTGAAAAATAAACTATTAAAAGAGGAAGTCTCGAAAGCTTAATCCCAGCAATAAACTAAGCAATTAAACGAAAATATCACATCATAAAAACCACCTAATAATGAAAACACTGCTGCAGACTTTTGATTTTTTTCTAAGGAAAAATAAGTAACTATTTTGAATAAAATTATGCAGACTCATCCTTAAAGTGTGTCCCTTTTCATATTAATGAAAATCAAAGGTTGCTTTCTCCATAACATTAAAAGTCCTGGAACGATTAAAAGATTAAAAAAAAAAAAAACAGGCACATCATTTTCATAGTGTAAATGCATATCTTTCTATGAGTTTGCAAGTGCCATCTGATAATGAAAACGGCTACCAATACACTTTAGGGCTGATGACGACCAATAGATAGAATCTTCTGATGTTCCTCATCATTCTCAGTGGCCTGTCTGAAATTGCTATTTAATGTTAAAACATCAGGATTAGTTTTTTTTTTCTTTTTCCAGTTTAAATCTGCTTTTCTGCAAAATCAGTTGTCAAGGAAAAAAAAAAAGAAGGCACTACTGCCCAGTGAGATCCCACAACGAGGCAGATGATGCAAAATCTACCTTTGTAAAAGCCACACATGATGAACACAATATGGATACCGTTGCTGAAATGAGGCACTCAAAATGATAAAACAAGTAGCATACGAATTCCCAAACAATACCATGTAAGAGACGTTTACAGTAATAAATAACTAAACTTGGAACCATGGTACAGAAAACATGATATGGCATGCCCTAAAGATCCCAAAAAGAAGGATATTGGAAAAGAAAGAAGAAACAGATTGATTATGTTACTGACTATAACGACCTTATGATGTAAACAAACAATCAACAGCGCCAGAGGCAGCATTGGGAACAAATCATTGTGTCGCTCTTATGTTGGTTGCCTACAACATGCACATTTCGCTTATCCTCCAACTCACAGGAAGGCATCCTTCTCGAGCAACTTTAGTACATCATGCTGGTTGTTTAGCTTGGCGACGTCGATGGGAGTCTTGCCATCCATGTTCTGAAGAGTACTGCAGTATAATAATGAAACCAATAAATTAAACAATACAAGAGAACAAGAGTCGTGTAAAGCCTATTAATGGTCATCATTAGTCGATGCTATTAACTTACACAGCAGCACCATTCTCCAGAAGAAGGGCAACACACTCCTTCCTTCCATAACCAGCTGCGTAATGAAGGGCGGTATTCTTATTTTTATCCAGTGCATCAACAGTAGCCCCAGCCTCAAGAAGGACTTGAGCACACTTCACCTGAAAGAAATAAAAGAATAGACAGATAAATAAAAATCTATTTCAGAACATCTACTTACTTCCATGCCTGCAAAAAAAGAAAAAAAAGGTGCATTTCCTAGACTTTCTAGCATATCTGACAGCAAAAATCAATGCACAAACAGCAAGGCCTAGACCAAGAAGTTAGCTCAAGCAATAACCATCCTTGCTAGCAGCAAGGCTGAATAAAATGCAGTTACGAGGACTTGGTCAAACTGCCTTCGTTTAACCACACATGAGGGCTACAAGGCACAGACATATATCTGGAACTTGAGGTATGAAAAGATTTACATTAAATGTCAGCCATAGATATATGATACTAGTTAAATAGCTTCCATTAGCCTTTCTTTTTTTATAAAAAAGCTTATTTGTTATTAATTATTCAGAATGGGGGATGTTAGCCATAATAGATCTGTAAGATGTTCGTCAAGTTATTTTACTGCTACAAATGGCAGACCTGAGGGTCTAAAGTGACAGTGGGCTCAGTCAACTAAATCTGACCAGCTTCAGTTGATGCTTCTAGAATAAGTAATTGAATTGGAAGACAAAACTTTGGCAGTTAGTTACCACACTAAACATCAAGTATATGTGCAGTATCATATTATAAATTAATGTTGACAGGAGATTACAATAACCAGCTTCAAGCTACAAAATTGAAGTCTTTCATTAGTTGATATATTGAACTTCTAATCCTAAAATATAGCAGGTAGCAAGATCTTCACAATGGCATGTGCAGACATGGATTGGTGCATGAGGATAATGGTGGGAGTGAAATGTTACCAGAGCAAACAGTTAAGAGATGATGCTTAAAGGGACAAAGGTCTAGATTTTAAAGTCTATTATCATACGTGATTTAGGAAAACAAAAAGTGATATATTATAATGGCAGTCATAACTCAGTGGACACTTTTCCAACAGTTGTGGTGATGAGAAGTGATAGCTAGCCCTTCACTCCGTTGGGATAAAAATCTCGAATTAAGAAAATTAGAAACCAATATGAACTAGGAAACAACTTTTGTAAACAGTACTAATAATACAACCTGACATCAAAATTAGTTTCTGAATTGGGCTAGTTTTCATAATTGAGAGTAAAACCAGAACAATACATAAATTTGATTTTCATTGACTGTATCAATGCTGCAAAAAGATGCCAACAAGTGCAAGTACTATTAACTATGCACTCACTTCTAGCAACATAGCAAGGTGGTCCTTAAATTTACTTCCGAAGTACCCAACTATGCTAATCCACCACGACTACGTGATCCTGTATGTCTACTGATATGCCATTGAACACATGCAAACATACAAGAAAAGAAGGGCAGTTCTAAGAAATTTATTATACCTCTCCATATCCACAAGCAAAATGCAATGCTGTTCTTCCCTCTGAATCTTCTTCATCCTTGTCAGCACCAGAGGCTAATGCAGCTTTCAAACCCTAATTGATTGACAGAGAGAACCTTAATCTTTACTTACATAGAATATCTTCAATTAATTGAAATTAAGAAAACGAGAGAAAAAAGATAGCGTCGAGTATCAGAGACAAGAAAGAAACTTTATGCCAAGCATGCAAGTTAAAATAAAAAAGATATATGTTTTACCATTGTAACACTACATGCTAATCCAGAATGATATTATCATAGGAAAATATACGCTTCATTAATCAAAGGGTAGGAAAAATGTATACAAGCAAAAGAATGTACACATTATGCGCATATTCAAGTTCCTAAGACATACCAGATCATCAAAACTACCCATCAGTCTTTATCTTAAATGTCTTAGGAAGACAAAAGTGGAAAGAGGATAGGAGTGAACACAATGACAGTTTAAAACAGGTTTATCACTGAGTGCTATATGAACCTTATTCAAGCCATAATTTTTAAAGGTGCTCAAGGCACATTCAAGCCATATTTACATCTTTTTACAAGTATGTTGACCTATGCTTAGAGGTGGTTTCTATTATTAATATGACCTCCTTGAAACTTATTTGATTCGTATGACAGTTTAAAACAGGTTTATCACGGAGTGATATATCAACCTTATTCAAACTATAACTTTTAAAGGTGCTCAAGGCACATTCAAGCCATATTTACATCTTTTCACAAATATGTTGACCTATGCTTAGAGGTGGTTTCTATTATTGATATGACCTCCTTCAAACTTATTTGATTCGTCATCTTTGTGTCACCTGCATATCCTAAGGGTATTATTTGGAGTTTGCTACTGAGAGCAAGCTCTTGTAATTTCTTTTCCTTGTTACTTCTGTTGAACTATTCTATATTTTATCTTTATGATAGTAATCTTTCATTAAGAAGTTTGGATGTTTTTCACATACCAAATGCCCTTGAACTCTAGAGGTAGTTTTAATTCAAAATATAAAATTGTCAAACTTGAAAAGATTGGACAAAATTGCAAACACATGCAATCATTTGGATTTTTCTTTTTTCCTTTTTCCTATTTAGCCTTAATAAATGCATACCTCAAATGTCAAAATTCAAAAGTGCATTTGCATCTTCAGCCTAGTACTTCCTATGTATAACCATGTGGTGCTATAATAAGGTAAATTGTTGCAGTAGAGTCTATTAAAACAACAAAAACAAACAATATAATTTCACAAGAAGAAAGGTGCATATCAATGCCGAATGATTAAAGAAAAGGAGAGACATTATGACGCTAAAAACTCACCACCTAAAAGATCAAGACATTATTTATGATCAGAAGTAGGAAGAAAATAAAGATCAACGAATTACAGTAACAAGTAAATACAAATTGTACTCTACCTCAATATCACCAACGCTAGCACAATTATGAACAATTGACTCATCCTCATTTCCTGCTTCTTCCGCTTCCTCCTGTCCAGGATTTTCTGCAGAAGAGGCTGCTTCTTCAGAAACTGCAAGGCCCATTGCTTCACCCAACTTTTTCAAAACGTCTTGGTCATTCCAGTACCTGTGCAAGGATAATTTTGTTTTAATAATTTAATAACAATATTTTAATTGAATATACTCAATAGAGAAAAAGAATTCAAACAGCCAACTCCAATTACCTTAAAACTAAGGCTAAGTTAAGATGAGTTGAGCATATCAATTGACTCTAATTCACCTATCCTACACCTCAAGGAAAGAGAAACTGTACAGATATCTGGAGGTATATTGGCCATTGGTTCAGTAGAATTAGAAAGATAATTCTAGTTGATCAATAAAGATCAACTTATTCCAGTTTCACATTGAACTTCCACTTTCTTTGTAATTTGGTCAATGTAGACAAGTATTCTACCAGAAATCTGACAAAATCCACTAAAATGGTAAAACTATCCTTGATACTTGAATTAAGAGCATAGGCAATTATATATAATGCCTCAGCTGTCAGTAATATCCAAGTACAGAAATAAAAGTATGTGTAAGTAGCAATTTCAAGTTGGAAAACCACGAGGTAATTTACTTCTGACAAGTGACAACTATGACAAACTGTATACAGAATATAAGTTCAGAGGAAATATGGTACAAACTGATTCTAAATTGCCAACCTAAAATTTAGTCAAAAATCCATTTACCCCCATTTTTTGGTGTACTTATATAAGCAATTTACGATTTTATGGTCATATCAGAGGACTTCGATCAAAACCTCATCATGGCTGCTGGACCACCGGACTCTATCTCTTCTAAAATAGGCTTTAAAGAAGGATCTTCCTTGATTTGTGCCATTCGTTCCTCAATTTGATCTTTATGGGACGGATTTGTCAAACTCTCAAGCATTTGGGACATTGATGGATCCTGAAGAAGAAACCAAAATAAAGTAAATATCTATTAGTTATATAATGCTGTCAAGAAAATATTGATTAAGACCAATTAGAGTTTGTTTTGAAGGCAAATTTGATATGTTTAGGTCATGAGAATTCTAAAACTAAAAGTTCAAGCAAGAGGGTGGTTTTCGAAGAGCAATTTAAACCAAATACCAAAGAGGCTAGGGATGGAAGTAAAGGGCAAAGGTACCTGCATCAATGCATTGCCAAGGCGTTCAGCCATAGTCATAAATTGAGGATTCTGCATAACCTGTTGCATGGTGGAATAGTATTGTTGTGAATCAAACTGAGGGATTGATTCTTCAGCTGCTGCTGCTCCTACACCATGAAGAGTTTTCTGGAGCTGCTCTGCCATCTGGTTAAATGCAGGATCTTTTGCTATCTGCTCAGCCAATTCCTTGATACTTGGGTCCTACACACATCAAACCACAGGCATTCTAATGATAAAAAGAAGAATATTTGAAACCCGAAACAAGCATACAGTATTAGTCTTATTTTGAAATTCTCAAAAAGAAAAAAGAACATACATTAAGGAGGCCAGTCATGGCAGAGAAGTCAAAAGGATTGGGGACAACACCAGGTCCTGGAGAAGGGGGAGATCTTCTTTGTCCTGACTGAGATTCTCCAGAAGATGTTTCTGGTTTTGCTGTTTTCTCATCTAAAAATAAACCCAAAAAAATAGTGAGTGCAATTAACCAAGCAATAAACTCATGAAACAAGAACCCCATATATAAGCAGCATAATTAAAGTACTTGTTTAAGGATTGAAAAGGGCTCAGTGATTGATTACTCACAAAAATTAAACCTAACAGATTAATTTGGAATTAAATAAAAAATATTTTGAAAGAAAGCAAAAAAAAAAGAAAAAGAAGAAGAAATCTTTTGCATAACTTGAACTTAGACACAATTGAATTGATATCAATCTTTGAAAATAAGAAAGAAACGAAACAATAGATCTCAATTGAGTAATAAATTGAACAAAGGGCTTACTTACCAGAAGGAACATCTTTGTTGGAATTGGAGGCCATTAAAAATTAGCTGAAGCTGAATTCAAATTATACAGAGAGAAAGAGAGAGAGAGTTATCAAAAATCAAAGACACACACAGATAGACAATAATAATGATAACAGAAAACAAAATCAAACCTTTGAAAGATGATACTTAGTTGTTCAGTTTAAGGATTAGATTCAAAACCCTATCTCTCTCTCTCTCTCTCTCGATGCGTCTGTCTGTCTATGTCCATATATAATACAATTTCTCTATTACGTAACAATTAGCAAAATCCACTTCTAAGCCCCTAAATTTTTTTACTCTAATATACTAACCTCATAAATATTTTCATTTTATCTTACTGAGTCTTTTAATTTTTTTTAATTTTTTATGTTAATTAAAAATTCAGTAGTCATTAATTACAGTAAAAATTAAGAAAAAAATCTCACAAATCTGTATAAATGTTCCTTAATCAGAGTAAAAAAAAATAAAAATAAAAGGATTAAATGGGATAAAAAAGAAAATTATGGACTTAATGAAATAGAAGTAAAAAAATTAAAATTTTAATTACGTTTTTATCAAATTAATTCAAAAAAAATCAGTAATACCTTTCTAAACTTTTTATTTATTAATTCTTTAGTTTTGACTTTATTTTATCAAATTACTTAATATTTTTTAACTAAATTAAAAAATATAAATATGACTATTCAATTAAATAAGCATAACGTTGATATATAAAATAAAATTTTTTAACTAAAATAAAAAAAATATAAGAATCTGATAAATAAAATTAAAATTTAGTAATTTAATAAAATTAAATTAAAAGGTAACAGTAATTTAATTTTGAGAAAAAAATAGTAATTTTCGTTTTCCTCAGTTATAGAAAGAGATAGATAGGATAGAATTACATTCCCAGTGGGCCCTCTCAATCTCCAATGCTATAATTTTAGCCTCTCAGTCTTTCCTTGGGCCCACCACCTTGTTTTTTGCTGGGCTTAACACTTGGGATTATTCTAATAATTGACAATTCTATTTACAAAGATATATATATATATATATATATATATATATAAACAAAATTACATAACTCTTCATTAGTTATCATTTAATAACCATCATTTTAATGGTCTATTTTAATTTATTTTATTATTAAAAATTTCAATAATAATCCAAAAAACTTACATTATTAATTATACAACTCTTTATTTAGAATATTTTCTTTTTCAAAAAGATAAATAATTTATTTATAATATCTTTTTATACTCATAAAAGTCTATTTTATTTTATTATATTTTTAACTTAATTTTTCTATAATTTTTCAAATTTTAATAAATTTAATTTATTATTATAGATATTTAAATAAATAAATTAAATAATTCTTCATTAATCATCAATTAATAACTATTATTTTCTAGTTTATTTAAATTTATTTTATTACTAACTACTCCATTAGTAATGGAAAAATACTTACGTAACTTCTTATTTGAAACTTTTTCTTTCTACAGAGTAAATGAGTTCTTTTCTTTATATTTTTCTTGATGCTTATAAAAACTTTTATATATATACAATCCATTCATTCTAAATTTCAACTCCTATTCAAGTTGAAATGATATGTTTATTGTATCTTTTTATTAAGTCAAATCAAATAATGTATTATTATTATTATTATTATTATTATTATTATTATTATTATTATTATTATTAATGGAATTAAATTACTTTACATACAATTATCTATACTAACACTTACTCGATATGTATATAAATTCTTTCTCAGTTTGAACAGATGTTTGATTCTCAGTTTTAATAACTATTTTTCTAGCATTTAAAATCCTTGATTTATCTTCTTAGGAGGTGTAATTATCCCACCATCCTTTTAATTAACCAGGGAAGCCAGATATTAACATCCGAGCTATTTTTTTATCGATTATTTACAGATCCGGCTCAGACAAGTATGCCATGGTCATTTCTTGTAACATATTTAAAATCCGATATTCGCATGACCATCTAAGTTCCATTCATAAACAGAATCTCCATCATATTTTGCTTGAGTAAAGCTAACTCTTTCCTCAAACAAGACATCTGGAGGAGTAGGTCTAGGATAATAATGTCTAGTCCTAGGTTTGTCAAAACCTCTATTATGGTATATTTTATTTATTTCAAATTTATCGTTAACAAATTGACTCTCTAAATTTTTAACTTCATTTTGTTCAGGATTATCAAAATTAAGTACACTAACAGAAGGTTTATCTTTCAAAGACAGACTAGCTAATTTTAAATTTATTTGGTTCAAAATATCATCTTTATCATTTAATTTAATTAATTGTTATTCAGGAATCTCATGGGGTTGAAAAATAGGTTTCATAGGTATACCACCTCGCCTAGGTGCTTGATTATTTAGGCTAGATGTCTCTATCCTATCAAGTTGTGAAGCAATTGTAAAAAGAATCTGATTTATATAATTATTTTGATTTTGAACATTTCTAATATCTTTTAATAAAGGGAGTTTGTCATTATTCTCAGAGCTTATCCTTTTAAAA
Source organism: Ricinus communis (assembly GCF_019578655.1). NCBI lineage: Eukaryota > Viridiplantae > Streptophyta > Magnoliopsida > Malpighiales > Euphorbiaceae > Ricinus > Ricinus communis. The sequence continues at coordinate 1,005,873 of NC_063259.1, forward strand.
GGTGAAGCAATTATTTCTTGATTATGAACATTTATTTTAACTTCTTCTAAAGGTGGATGAACAGAAATAATTTATTTATTTCCTACGGTTGTAGTCCAAGTTTTAGAAACTCTATCATTTGTAAAACGGTTTTTAAAAGGAAATTCTATATCATTATTGTTACAATAAATTTCAAACCAGATGAAAAACGGAACATTTACCTTAACAGAATTTAAATATTCATAAAATTTTTCTTGAATAGTCTCTCTCTCCCCCTTTGAAAAATGATTTTGAAACCATAAAACTTTTTCACGATTTCTTATATAGTAATAATCAGATCGTAGAAAAGGTTTATTTATTTCAAAAGGTGTAAAAATCATATTTAAAGTTGAAAAATTTTCCATAGTTGATCTAGAAGGTGACAAAACAGGTTCATCAGAATTTTTATCTTATTCTATATTAACAGAATCAGTGTAAAAAGGTTGAGGAATCCTATTTTCAAAATCAACTCCTTGTAAATTTGTATTAGAATTTGGAAAACGTGCTGTGTGTGTGAAAGGTCTAGAATTTTCAAAAGTAGACAATCTAGATGAAGGTAAAAAAGTAAGTGAAAAACTTATTTGAACAGATCCATTAGACTGCTCTAAAATTTGTGAAACTCTAGAATTATTTTCAATAGATTGTGGCTTATTAATTTCTTGTAAATCCCAAGTTCTAGCTTACGACAACTCATTCCATTTTAGTCTTTTGGGGACTTGTATTTTAGAATGTAAAGGATTAGCTTCAAATAAAATCGTTTCATTTCTTGTTAAAGAATATCTTGCTCTAGGATCTATAGTTGTTGTCATTACTTTATAGTAAATCCTATAAATAACAGCTATAGATATAGAATTTTCAGCAAAATCCATATTTTTGGTTTTAACAGTTAAAATCAACGTGTCTAAAATATTTGAATCAAATAATGAAATTGAAAAATTTGGATAACAATTAAAATAGACAGGACCATTGGCTAAATTCGATTCAGCCATAGCCAAAAGTGAATTTGAAAAATTCAGATGTCTTGCATCTCTTAAACAAAGGAAAATAGATATGTCCAATCCAATTCTAAATAAAGGTTTGACAGCAATTTGAACCATGCATATATGCAAAAAGTTAAATTTCTTTTTAATATGTTCATGTAATGCAGATGATGAAAGTAAATGTAAATTCTCATGTGATTTATTTAAAGCAATAGTTTGTTAAGTTTGTTTAATAGAATAATTTTGTGCAAAATCAAAAGTTCCAATTCGATAAATACTATTAACATTTTGTTTAGGGATGGACCAATTATGTAACTGATTTTCTATTTCTGGGATATTAGACCCTTGAACAGTAAATTCTTCAGAATTTAAATCAGAAAGAGTAGAAGAAGAAGAAGAATAAACTATTTCTCGACTACTAAAACTGCGAAATAACGATGTCATTACCAAAGACAATAAACAAGTAAATAATGTTTAGGATAGTGGGACCACCTACCGGGACTGCCTTGACTGATAATTGGGAAGACAGGCTGACCAACGGATAACCAGGCTGACCAACGCTACCTTAAACAATATCACGAGTTTAATAACTAGGCTCTGATACCATATGCGGAGCAGGATCGAAATAATAGAGAAATAGTTAATAATAGAAGAAGAGAAAGAGAAGAAGTAAGTAAATAATTTAAACTTTCATTGAAAAGAGAAAATTAAATAATTTAAACTTTCATTGAAAAGAGAAAATTTTACAAAGAGATTATAGGGAAGATAGCTCAAGCGTTCAAGTGATGTTGTCTTTCTTCTAATGTACATCTATTTATAATAAGAAAAACTATACTATTCGGACTTCAAACATTTTTAAGTCCGTTACATTATTGAATTAATTTGTCAAAAAGAAAACAGTAGTTGTCTGCCATCTTGTCCACTTTGTCAAAAAAAAAGATTCTTTGTCCGCCACTTGTTCATTCTTATCGATTTGTTTTGTCCTTTTGTTTTGTCCATTCTTCAAAAGATGCTTGTTTATCTTTTTGTTTTGTCTTTCTTTGTCCACTTGTGAAAAAAGGAAAGATTCCTTGTCCATTTAGTCAAAAATAATGCCATAATTGTCGAGTCCATAGCAATCATCTTCATTTTGAGGAGTAAAGCTAGGTCCACTAGTGCTTCCAGAGTCCTCATTGTCACTATCTCCAGAGACTTGTGACAAAGCTTGTTCTAAGGCTGCTTTGAATTCCTTCTTTGTTGTATTTCCAGATAATTTTGCTAAAATTTGCTTTTATCCGATAAAAAGTTAAATTGTCCCATAGATTGGCTCGTACCAGATATCATGGGATTTTTTCCCGCAAAATGTTTCAAAACAGTTTCTTTATTAGCTTGAATGTCTTTGCAGTTTGTCCACCATTTGACACTATATTCTCGAACTAAACAGGCAATAGAATTTACATTTGGAGAGGGTTTAAAGGGTTTCACCTTGAATTGCCAAGAAAATATCCAAGGTAGGTTAAAGGTTTCGGAAAAAATGATCAATTTGTCATGTTTAAGAATGGGTAATTTTTCTTTAAAGATGGTAAATCCTTCCATAATTTTAGTAGGTAGAATTTCTAGGCAAAGTCCAAAATAGGTCCACTAATCAGAAAACCAATTGGGAAAGGTTTTGAGTTGGTTTTGTGAAACATAAAGAACTGTGGAATGGTTCCAATTTCGAAGATAAAAAGTATAGTACCGAGCTTTCTTATAATCAAAATAATTGAAACAAGGAGGTGTAAAGGTAATGTGAAATTTTTTGGCGTTATAAGGATTTTGGTTCGGTCGGTTAGGGTAAGGACTTTCAAAATTCTGCATTTTGAATAGGAGATTTTTTCAGGAACGTCTTTATCAAAGGAATGTTCAATTTCTATTGAGTGAGTGTCCAAAAGGATAAGTTCGTAAAAAAATTTTAGTTTGTACGAACTTTCAGGAATGAAAAATTGTCCAGAGGGAAAAGTATGTTGAAATAATTATTGGTAATTGGGATTTTCTAAATTCCCATTGAATATTTCGCTTTCAAGAATAGTTACAATTTGGTGTTGAGGTTTTGTGAAAAATTTGGGTGGTTCGGTTTTAGAAGAACCTGGTTTTGTAACAGCTTGTAAAAAGTTGGATGGTTTAGGTGGGGTAGAAGGAGTTTTGTCAAGTATTTCAAATCTGTTGGTAGAAACCAACGAAGATTGTCCAGACTTTTTAGCAGCAAAATCGGCTGGAGATAATTTTTTCTTAATGGGAGTGCTCATAAGAACTAGCTTGATTTATTTCCCTGCAAAAATTCTCTTGTCAAAAAATCAGGCAAAGAATTTGAAGAACCTTTAATATACTCAATATCAAAATCAAATATTCCTAAAAGTGCTAGCCATCTCGCAAAAACTTGTTTTGAAATAAAAAATTTAACATCTTTTTCCAAAATATTTTTTGCAACACTACAATCAATACGTAGTAAAAAATGTTTTCCAACTAAATCGTCTTCAAATTTTGTAATACACAAAACAATTGATAAAAGCTCTTTTTTAATAGTAGAGTATTTGGATTGGGTTTCATTCCATGCTCCAGAGTGAAATCTAACCAAAGACTCTGTATTTTGACCAGGTAACCTCTGTTTGAGAATACCCCCAAAACCTAAATCAGAGGCATCTGTTTCTACTATGAGAAATGCATTTAGATGTGGTATGGATATACAAGGTAAATGACGAATTTTCTGTTTAATAGTTTGTACGACTCGAGTGTGTTCATGGGTCCAGGGTTTTGGATTTTTTCTAAGACGATTGAATAAAGGTTTGCAAAGAATTCTAATATCTTTGAAAAAATCAGACACATAATTGAGGCATCCTAAAAATCTTTGAAGTTGATTTTTGTCCTTGATTTCATCAGGAAATTTGGAAGTAAATTCTAAAACTCTTGAAATTGGTGAAACATTATTTTCAAAAATTTCATGTCCAAGAAATCTAATTTTTGTTTGACATAATTTCATTTTAGGTGCAGAAACAACTAAACCATTTTGCTTAATTATATTGTAAAATTTATGCAAATGAGAGAAATGTTGTGCTAATGAATTTGAAAAGACTAAGACATCATCTATGTAAACGATGGTGAATGATTGATGATCACGAAAAATGTCATTCATAATTCTTTAAAATTCCGATGGTGCATTTTTCAATCCAAATAGCATAACATTCCATTCATAATGACCAAAAGGTACATTAAAACCAGTTTTGTAACGATCCTTTTCATCAATTTGGATTTGTCAAAAACCAAATTTCATGTCAAACTTAGAATAAATTTTTGAATCATAAAGTTTTTTCAACAAATCTCTTTTGTTAGGTAAAGGGTATCTAATCCATTCTAAAACTTTATTTAAAGGTTTATAATTTATGACAAGTCTAGGTACACCACGTTCTCTCTCAGCTGCGTTATAAACATAGAAAGCAGAGCAGCTCCAAGGAAAACTAGAATTACGAATTAATCCTTTTTGTAATAACTCATCAATTTTCTTTTTACAATGATTTTCAAGTTCTGTATTCATATGTATAGCATGTGACTTGGTTGGTATGTCCTCTTCAGAAAAATCTTTAACATAAGGTAAAGAGATCACGTGTTTTTTCCTATTCCAAAAAGTATTTGGGACAGGTGCACACAAGTCTTGAGTAAAAAGATTTTCAATATCTTTAATTTTGGCTTTTGTTACATCAAGGTCTAACTCTTCTTTAATTTTTAAAAATAAGATTTCCTTATTTAAAAAAGCAATTTGTTTTTTCTTTTGACTAATAGGACCATTAAAGACACAATTTTTCTTTAAAACATTTATGTCCTTTTCTTGTTTTGAAAAAACAAACTTAAAACAAATTTCTTTTCCTAATAATCGAGTTTTGATACCGTGTGTGTCAACTGTGAAAGGATAAAGCAAGGATAAAAAAGGAGTTCCAAGAATAACAGTAGCAGAAAGATTTTTAATTAAAATAAAAGAAGTATAAAAACATAATCCATCATTATAAATTTCAACTTTAGAAAGCTTATAATTTATTTGCATTCTTGACCCATCAGCAGTATGTAATTTTTCGGTTGTTTTTTCAAAAAACTGGGTAGGAACAATTCCTTCTTGAATACAGTTTTGATCTGCTCCAGAATCAACTAAAGCAATTGTCTCAATTTTAAAATCATTTATAAGAATTCTAACAAAAATAAACCACTTATGAAAATTAACTCTAGTACTATGAGCCAAAAATTCATTAATATGAGAATCATTCGTATTTTCAGAAGATTCAACAATTTTCTTATTTTTTCCATTTAGTTCTAATTTTAAAATTCTTTCTTTGAAATCTAAATTTTCATTTTTCAAATTATTAATTTCTTATTTTATATTTTTAATTTCCTCTTGTAAATCTTGAATATTAGGTGTAGAATTTCTAGAAGGTTTTGGTTCAAATCTTTGAAAAATTTCTTTTAAATTGTAAGGAATAGGTTCAGTTTTTTGAGTCTCATTATGTAAAACAATATCTCTTAATTTCAAAAAATATTTTTCTCTATCAGAAGGGTCATTAATTTTGTCAACTAATTCAAAAAGATCAGAAAGGGTTTCTTTTGATAAAACATTTAAAGTTGAATTACAACAGGGACCTGTACAAATTCGAGGACCCTCACATGTTTCAAAATCAGTATTTGTAGAAGAAGAATCACTTAAAATATTTAAATCATTTTCTTCAAAATCACTTAAATCAGAATTTTCAGGGTCTGTATCGGAAAGTAAAAGGTTAAGCATTTGATCTTTAAGTTTATCAGAAATGTCTAACTTATTAGAGAGTCAATTTGTTAACGATAAATTTGAAATAAATAAAATATACCATAATAGAGGTTTTGACAAACCTAGGACTAGACATTATTATCCTAGACCTACTCCTCCAGATGTCTTGTTTGAGGAAAGAGTTAGCTTTACTCAAGCAAAATATGATGGAGATTATGTTTATGAATGGAACTTAGATGGTCTGTCTAAATATCAGATTTTAAATATGTTACAGGAAATGACCATGGCCTGTTTTGTACAGAGCCAGATCTGTAAATAATACTGATAAAAAAATAGCTCAGATATTAATATCTGGCTTCACTGGTCAATTAAAAGGATGGTGGGATAATTACACCTCCTTAGAAGATAAATCAAGGATTTTAAATGCTAGAAAAATAGTTATTAAAACTGAGAATCAAATATCTGTTCAAACTGAGGAAGAAGATGCTGTAGCAACTTTACTTTTTGCTATTACAAAATGGTTTATTGGTGAACCTAATCAATATCAAATTCGATCTTCTGAAATTCTTTCAAATTTAACTTGTCCTAAACTTCAAGATTTTCGCTGGTATAAAGATGTCTTTTTAACTAAAGTTTTTTCTCGAACTGATTGTAACCATAGTTTTTGGAAAGAAAGATTTATTACTGGTTTACCTAAATTATTTGTTGAAAAAGTTAGAACTAGGATTAGAGATTTTTATGGAAATACTATTCCTTATGATACTTTAACCTATGGAGAAATTATTAATTTTATTAATAATGAAGGCTTTGCTTTGTGTACTGATTTGAAATTAAAAGCTAAAATTAAAAATGAATTTTCGCAATCTAAAAAGGAGTTAGGAGATTTCTGTTCTCAATATGGCTATGAACGTATTCAAGCTCCTTCTTCAAAAACTAAAAAATATTTGAAAAGAAAATCTTCTAATAAAAATTATAGAAAAAATACTTCGAATTTTCAAAAACATTCTTCATCCAAAAATGTTTCTCAAAATAAAAATAAAAATAAAAATAATAAAAAGAAAGGTCCTCCTGTTTGTTACAAATGTGGTCGTGTTGGTCATTTTAAATCCCAATGTAGGATGAAAGAAAAAATTAATAAGTTAGACATTTCTGATAAACTTAAAGATTTCTGAAAATTCTGATTTAAGTGATGTTGAAGAAAATGATTTAATTAAAAATCTTTCTACTACTGTTATTCTTGGAACTCCTTTTTTATCCTTGCTTTATCCTTTCACAGTTGACACACACGGTATCAAAACTCGATTATTAGGAAAAGAAATTTGTTTTAAGTTTGTTTTTTCGGAACAAGAAAAGGACATAAATATTTTAAAGAAAAATTGTGTCTTTAATGATCCTATTAGTCAAAAGAAAAAATAAATTGCTTTTTTAAATAAGGAAATCTTATTTTTAAAAATTAAAGAAGAGTTAGACCTTGATGTAACAAAAGCCAAAATTAAAGATATTGAAAATCTTTTTACTCAAGACTTGTGTGCACCTGTCCCAAATGCTTTTTGGAATAGGAAAAAACACGCGATCTCTTTACCTTATGTTAAAGATTTTTTTGAAGATGACATACTAACCAAATCACATGCTATACATATGAATGACATTTTTCATGATCATCAATCATTCACCATCGTTTACATAGATGATGTCTTAGTCTTTTCAAATTCATTAGCACAACATTTCTCTCATTTGCATAAATTTTACAATATAATTAAGCAAAATGGTTTAGTTGTTTCTGCACCTAAAATGAAATTATGTCAAACAAAAATTAGATTTCTTGGACATGAAATTTTTGAAAATAATGTTTCACCAATTTCAAGAGTTTAAGAATTTACTTCCAAATTTCCTGATGAAATCAAGGACAAAAATCAACTTCAAAGATTTTTGGGATGCCTCAATTATGTGTTTGATTTTTTCAAAGATATTAGAATTCTTTGTAAACCTTTATTCAATCGTCTTAGAAAAAATCCTAAACCCTGGACCCATGAACACACTCAAGTCGTACAAACTATTAAACAGAAAATTCGTCATTTACCTTGTCTATCCATACCACATCCAAATGCCTTTCTCATAGTAGAAACATATGCCTCTGATTTAGGTTTTGGGGGTATTCTCAAACAGAGGTTACCTGGTCAAAATACAGAGTCTTTGGTTAGATTTCACTCTGGAGCATGGAATGAAACCCAATCCAAATACTCTACTATTAAAAAAGAGATTTTATCAATTATTTTGTGTATTACAAAATTTGAAGACGATTTAGTTGGAAAACATTTTTTACTACGTATTGATTGTAGTGCTGCAAAAAATATTTTGGAAAAAGATGTTAAAATTTTTATTTCAAAACAAGTTTTTGCCAGATGGCAAGCACTTTTAGGAATATTTGATTTTGATATTGAGTATATTAAAGGTTCTTCAAATTCTTTGCCTGATTTTTTGACAAGAGAATTTTTGTAGGGAAATAAATCAAGCTAGTTCTTATGGGCACTCCCATTAAGAAAAAATTATCTCCAGCCGATTTTGCTGCTAAAAAGTCTGGACAATCTTTGTTGGTTTCTACCAACAGATTTGAAATACTTGACAAAACTCCTTCTACCCCACCTAAACCATCCAACTTTTTACAAGCTGTTACAAAACCAGGTTCTTCTAAAACCGAACCACCCAAATATTTCACAAAACCTCAACACCAAATTGTAACTATTCTTGAAAGCGAAATATTCAATGGGAATTTGAAAAATCCCAATTACCAACAATTATTTCAACATACTTTTCCCTCTGGATAATTTTTCATTCCTGAAAGTTCGTACAAACTAAAATTTTTTTACGAACTTATCCTTTTGGACACTCACTCAATAGAAATTGAACATTCCTTTGATAAAGACGTTCCTGAAAAAATCTCCTATTCAAAATGCAGAATTTTGAAAGTCCTTACCTTAACCGACTGGAACCAAAATCCTTATACTGCCAAAAAAATTTCTGTTACCTTTACACCTCCTTGTTTCAATTATTTTGATTATAAGAAAGCCTGGTACTATACTTTTTATCTTCGAAATTGGAACCATTCCTAGTTCTTTATGTTTCACAAAACCAACTCAAAAACCTTTCCCAATTGGTTTTCTGATTGGTGGACCTATTTTGGACTTTGCCCAGAAATTTTACCTACTAAAATTATGGAAGGATTTACCATCTTTAAAGAAAAATTATCCATTCTTAAACATGACAAATTGATCATTTTTTCCGAAACCTTTAACCTACCTTGGATATTTTCTTGGCAATTCAAGGTGAAACCCTTTAAACCCTCTCCAAATGTAAATTCTATTGCCTGTTTAATTCGAGAATATAGTGTCAAATGGTGGACAAACTGCAAAGACATTCAAGCTAATAAAGAAACTGTTTTGAAATATTTTGCGGAAAAAAATCCCATGATATCTGGTACGAGCCAATCTATGGGATAATTTAACTTTTTATCGGATAAAAGCAAAATTTTAGAAAAATTATCTGGAAATACAACAAAGAAGGAATTCAAAGCAGCCTTGGAACAAGCTTTGTCACAAGTCTCTGGAGATAGTGACAATGAGGACTCTGGAAGCACTAGTGGACCTAGCTTTACTCCTCAAAATGAAGATGATTGCTATGGACTCGACAATTATGACATTATTTTTGACTAAATGGACAAGGAATCTTTCCTTTTTCACAAGTGGACAAAGAAAGATAAAACAAGAATAAACAAGCATCTTTTGAAGAATGGACAAAACAAAAGGACAAAACAAATCGATAACAATGAACAAGTGGCGGACAAAGAATCTTTTCTTTTTGTCAAAGTGGACAAGATGGCAGACAACTACTGTTTTCTTTTTGACAAATTAATTCAATAATATAACAGACTCAAAAATGTTTGAAGTCCGAATAGTATAGTTTTTCTTATTATAAATAGATGTACATTAGAAGTAAGACGGCATCACTTGAACGCTTGAGCTATCTTCCCTATAATCTCTTTGTAAAATTTTCTCTCTTCAATAAAAGTTTAAATTATTTACTTACTTCTTCTCTTTCTCTTCTTCTACTTCTTTTATTTTAATTAAAAATCTTTCTGCTACTGTTATTCTTAGAACTCATTTTTTATCCTTGCTTTATCCTTTCACAGTTGACACACACGGTATCAAAACTCGATTATTAGGAAAAGAAATTTGTTTTAAGTTTGTTTTTTCGGAACAAGAAAATGACATAAATGTTTTAAAGAAAAATTGTGTCTTTAATGATCCTATTAGTCAAAAGAAAAAATAAATTGCTTTTTTAAATAAGGAAATCTTATTTTTAAAAATTAAAGAAGAGTTAGACCTTGACGTAACAAAAGCCAAAATTAAAGGTAAATGTTCCGTTTTTCATCTGGTTTGAAATTTATTGTAACAATAATGATATAGAATTTCCTTTTAAAAACCTTTTTACAAATGATAGAGTTTCTAAAACTTGGACTACAACCGTAGAAAATAAACAAATTATTTCTGTTCATCCACCTTTAGAAGAAGTTAAAATAAATGTTCATAATCAAGAAATAATTGCTTCATCAAGGTCTAATTCTTCTTTAATTTTTAAAAATAAGATTTCCTTATTTAAAAAAGCAATTTATTTTTTCTTTTGACTAATAGGATCATTAAAGACACAATTTTTCTTTAAATTATTTATGTCCTTTTCTTGTTCCGAAAAAATAAACTTGAAACCAGCCTTGGAACAAGCTTTGTCACAAGTCTCTGGAGATAGTGACAATGAGGACTCTGGAAGCACTAGTGGACCTAGCTTTACTCCTCAAAATGAAGATGATTGCTATGGACTCGACAATTATGACATTATTTTTTACTAAATGGACAAGGAATCTTTCCTTTTTCAAGTCCGAATAGTATAGTTTTTCTTATTATAAATAGATGTACATTAGAAGAAAGACGGCATCACTTGAACGCTTGAGCTATCTTCCCTATAATCTCTTTGTAAAATTTTCTCTCTTCAATAAAAGTTTAAATTATTTACTTACTTCTTCTCTTTCTCTTCTTCTATTATTAACTATTTCTCTATTATTTCGATCCTGCTCCGCGTTGATTTTGAAAATAGAATTCCTCAACCTTTTTACACTGATTCTGTTAATATAGAACAAGATAAAAATTCTGATGAACCTGTTTTGTCACCTTCTAGATCAACTATGGAAAATTTTTCAACTTTAAATATGATTTTTACACCTTTTGAAATAAATAAACCTTTTTTACGATCTGATTATTACCATATAAGAAATCGTGAAAAAGTTTTATGGTTTCAAAATCATTTTTCCCACCATCCTTTTAATTGACCAGTGAAGCCAGATATTAACATCTGAGCTATTTTTTTATCAGTAATATTTACAGATCTAGCTCTGTACGAAGTACAGGCCATAGTCATTTCCTGTAACATATTTAAATCTGATATTCAGACAAACCATCTAAGTTCCATTCATAAACAGAATCTCCATCATATTTTGCTTGAGGAAAGAGAGTCTTTGGTAATGAATCGTTGTTTCGCAGTTTTAGTAGTCGAGAAACCATCCAACTTTTTACAAGCTGTTACAAAACCAGGTTCTTCTAAAACCGAACCACCCAAATATTTCACAAAACCTCAACACCAAATTGTAACTATTCTTGAAAGCGAAATATTCAATGGGAATTTGGAAAATCCCAATTACCAACAATTATTTCAACATACCCTAAACCCTAAACCGTAAACCTAGGACTAGACATTATTATCCTAGAGCTACTCCTCCAGATGTCTTGTTTGAGGAAAGAGTTAGCTTTACTCAAGCAAAATATGATGGAGATTCTGTTTATGAATGGAACTTAGATGGTCTGTCTGAATATCAGATTTCAAATGGTGGACAAACTGCAAAGACATTCAAGCTAATAAAGAAACTGTTTTGAAACATTTTGCGGGAAAAAATCCCATGATATATGGTACGATAATTAATGTTTTTGAAGAGCTTAGTTAGAATTGAATGTATGTAAGGCTCATTTGTCTCATTTCTTTAAAAGCCTTTTGGAATAAGAAATTCGAATTCAATAAAATTTATTTAACTTAAATTAAATAATTGTATCGATACAATAAATTATTAAATTCAAAAATATTTTTGCGAATAGATTAGTAATAGATAAAGTTTTATTTTACTAATATTTAGTATATAGTTTAAATTTTTATTAACTATAGCTAAATACAATAATTTTAGTTATTGATATAACAAATGAGGTGTCACTATTCACATTTTAAACACTGAGGCCATCATGTGTTTCATGTCACATCCCATGTTAGCTAATTCGGACAGAGATTGTTAATTGGCAAAGATTACTAAAATGTTTGTATTTTTGAGATAAATTTGTCAAACTTGGAAGAATTTATATATAAGTTCTGAGATATAATTCTTTTAATATATATACTTCTATTTTGGGATATAAATTTTCTATTTTGACATGTGTATTTTTATTTGATACGTGAGATTTAAACTTATGTTAATTTTATAATTTTTATTAATTTATAAATTAATAAATTACGTTCTAATTAAATAATTATTATAATCTTAAAAAATAATATATTAATTATATTTTAGTATTATATTAAATAATAAATTAATTTTCTAATTAGATTATATTCTAATTTTATCATAAAAATAGTATATTAATTATATTTTAATATTATATTAATTAATTAATTAATTTTTTATTCTAGAAAATTATATTTTAATTATATTTTATAATAAATTAATTTTTTAATTATATAATAGTTTCTTATTCAAAAAATAGCAATATCAATTATATTGATTGTATTAATTTATATAATATTAAAATTAATTATAAATATTTCTTAAATAATAATATATTAAAATTAGAAAAATATTTAAAAATATTTATTTGTTAATATTTTAAAAATATTGTAAATAAATATTAAATATTAAATTATATTTTATAATTAAAATAATAATATTGGTGTATAATGTATGAGAAAACGACGAATTATACCTAATATCAAAATGCGATAAGATTTACCTCTTTTTCTTATAACAATAGACCTTTGTAAGGGTTTTGTGACTGCTATCATTGCTGCTATTCCTTGTGTAATTCTTTTTGTTGATGTTATTATTGTCTACGGCTCCTTTTTATAAGCGTTTTAAAAAGAAAAAAGAGAAATTTAATATGATATTTAAATAATTAGATTTATTGAAAAATAATTAAAAAATTAAATAAAATATTTTGATTCAAAATTGTAATTCATTTCGGGTGGACGAATAAAAGAAATATATTTCTCGATATATAGAATTTTTTATAATTGAAATTCAATTTTATCTTTTATATTAAAATTTAATCAAGTGGGAAGATATAATCATTTTCTTTCTTGCAATGCTTTCAAACTATTATTGTTTCTTTTCTTTAACATCATAAAAGTGGATATCATTTCAGATATCAAAGTTTATTTTCTGATAAATATTTGCTTGCTATATACTAATTAATTTACTCAAAAAACATGTCTAATAAAATTCTGAATTTACATCTAAAATTGGAAGTCAAGAAAAAAAAAATTCATATTAAATATTAAGACAATCCCTCATTTGTTGAAATGATCACTTCTTAGATTTGAAAAATATCTCACTTTGAAGATTTTGGATAAATAAGAATATTTATAAAATTTCTTTTTCATTTCTTTTAAATGAAACAATAGATCTCGATAAAGTTTATAAATTTTATAAAAATTTATATCAAAGTTTCTTAATGCAGTGTTTGATTGAAATCTATTAAAAAACTCATTCAATTTGAGAGAAGACATAAGAGATAAAATAGTATAAAAATTATAAAGTTGAAAAGAAATTTTAATATATAAAATATATTGACTTATTAGAAGCAATAATGTATTATTATTATTATTATTATTATTATTATTATTATTATTAATGGAATTAAATTACTTTACATACAATTATCTATACTAACACTTACTCGATATGTATATAAATTCTAAACTACTTATCTCTTGAGATATTTAAATAATATTAATTAATTAAAATTATTTTAGTTAATATATATTTATTAATTATATTTAAATTAATTAAATTAAAAATTAGAAAAATAATTTAAATAACTCTATATGTATTTTTATTTGATGTCTCAAATTATATTATATATTTTATAATTTTTAACTAGCGTTTCTCTCTCTTTTTAACAATTTTTCTATAATTTCTTTATATTTTGGTAAATTAATTTATTACTAAATTTCAACTTGCTTTTCTTTTTCTTCTTAACGATTTTTTTATATTTTGGTGAATTAATCTATTACTAAAAATACTTATATAAGAAAATTACATAACTCTTTATTAACTATCATTTAATAAGCATTATACTATTTTAATTTATGTTATTATTAAATATTTTCAAAATAATAAAAAAGATATTTACGTTGTTGATTATATAACTCTTCATTAATGTTTATAAATTTTTTTCTTACTATGTTTTTAACTTAATTTTTTTAAAAAAATTATTATATTTTGATGAATTTAATATTTTACTTTAACTATTTAAATAAATAAAATAGATAATATTTCATTAATCACTAATTAATAACTATCATTTTCTAATTTATTTAAATTTAATTTATTACTAAATATTCTAATAATAATTAAAAATACTTACATTATTAACTATATTTAATTTCTTATTTGAAATTTTTTCTATTTTACAAGATAAATGAATTTTTTCTTTATATTCTTCTCAATGCTTATAAAAACTTTTTATATATATATAACACATACTCACATTCATTTTAAATTTTTTACTTCTATTTAAGTTGAAATGATATATTTATTGTATTTTTTATCAAGTCAAATCAAATAATGTAATTTTTTTATTATTAATTAAATTAAATTACTCTATAAATGATTATTTATGCTAATACTTATACGATATGTATATGAATTTTAAACTACTCACCATTTGAAGTATTCAAATAATATTAGCTAATCAAAATTATTATGGTTAATAGATATCTATTAATTATAATTGTTGAACCTTGAGGGTTACTAGTCTTATTTTGATATTTATAAATAATTAAGAATGACTAATTTTATGTTACAGTGTTTATGTGCAAGGAAAGAAAATTGGTTCTTCTAAGACATGACAGATCCACGCTCGTGAAACATCAGTTTTCTAGGCATGAAGAATTCTCGCCTCAAACAGTAAAAAGGACAATAGCGTTCACAGCATGCTTTCCAGCCATGAAAACGAGAATTCACGACCGTAAAGAAATATTCATGCTCGCGAAAAAAGGATTTCTTCCTCAAAAATAAAAGATACCACAAAAGGGTTTATAGAGAGAGTTCCCAACTCGTGAAGGAGGTATTTCCAATCGTGAAGAATAATTCACGCTCGTGAAAAATGGTCTCCTCCCCAAAACTTGAAGAATCTACAGAAGAATTCACGAGGAAGGATCCCAAGCCGTGAACATAGATTTCCAATTGTGAACAAGTCTTCCTAGCCGTGAAGAAGTTGTTCACACCCGTGAATTTTAAAGACTCTCCAGATTTTCAAAAAATCACAAAACAGTTCAAGGCCAAAGTTTCCAAGTCGTGAAATCACAGTTCCTAGCCTTGAAAGCAACTTTCATGCCCGTGAAAAATTATTCACAACCGTGACGGGTTCCAGCTTTTCAAATATATTTTTTCATGCTGATGATTCACGGCTTTGGAGGATTGTTCACACCCGTGAAGCTACATTTATGACAGTTGCAAAAATAACTATTTTTATATTTAATAAGGGTGCAACGACTCTTTTTCACTTAGGAGTATCTAAACAACATTTTTAAGTATTCTAGGTCAAGCAAGAGCATTTACTTTGAGTCCCCATTTGTGCATTTACTCCCAACAACTCAAAATCTTCATCTTTATACTTTGTATTAAAGGTTCAAGCTTGTGATTGAATCTTTGTTGAGTGTTCAATTCTAGTATTCAAAGCTCAAAAGTTGAAATTGAGCGTTTGGATAAGGAATTAAAAGCTCTTGTAACTAAGACTAAAAATCTTAGAGTAGGTTAGAGTGTAAGCCTAAAAAACACTTGGGTTAGAGTAGGAGCATTTAAGAAAAATACTTGGGTTTGTTCTTAACCTTATAAAAGAACACAATTAGAGTTAGTTTTAAAATTCTACTTGATAATAGAAATCTCAAGAGGATTCTTGAGGAGTGGATATAGGCAAGAGTTGGCCAAACCACTATAAATTCTTAGTGTTGTGAGTAGTGCTTGACTTTCCATTTCTGGTTTAAGATTGTTTTTGTCTTTGTTATCAACCAATTTACCCCCTCTCTTGGTTGCATTTAGAAGTATATTTAGTATCAAAGCTTTGTTCTTTTTTATCAAAAATTTAATCATCTTGAAGTAAAGGTCAATAGCATCCACATCTAACCATAATGGAATGTTTCAAGCATTCAATAAGACACCCTTATTTGATGGAAGTGATTACCTATATTGGAAGAATCGCATGGAGATATTCCTTAAAAGTGATAGAATTAACTTATGGGACATAGTTGAAGAAGGTACGACTCTTCCAACAAAGAAGAAAAATAGTATTGAAGTGCTCAAGACAAAGAAAGAATGGTCTCCAAAAGAGAGAAAGCTTTACTCAAGGGATAGAAAGGCCATGAATATCCTCTACTGTGTGCTCTATCTAAAGAAGATTACGGTGGAGTTGATCATTGCCTTTATGTTAAGAAAATTTAGGATTCATTGGCAAACAAACATGAAGGAACAACTCAAGTCAAGATTAAGAAGACTAAAATCCTGGTACATGAGTATGAATGTTCCAAATGAAGCCGAATGAAAAAGTTTCTAAGATGTATAGCCGACTTATGAGCATCATCAATGCCTTGAAGAAGTTTGGCAAGATGTATCAACTTGAAGAGATCAACAATAAAATTTTGAGAGTTCTTCCTAGAAAGGAGTGGGAATAAAAAGTGAACTCTATTGAAGAAGCCAACAACCTCTCCACTCTTTCTACCGACCTCCTTATGGGCAAACTTCTCATTCATGAGATGATCATGACAAATGATAAAAAAGAAATAGCCAAGGAAGTCAAGGAAGAGAAGAAGAAGTCAATTGCACTCAAAGCCAAGGAAGTTACCACAAAGTGATAATGAAAGTGATCATAGTGATGACTATGATGAGGATCTTGCTCTCGTTTCCAAGAAGCTAAGAAACATTATCATGAAGAAAAAGAAATTCAGCAAACCATACAAGAAGCATGATGACACCAAGAAAGAATCAATCATATTCTTCGGTTGCACCAAACCGGGTCATATCAAAGCAGATTGTCCCAAGCTCAAGAAGTATCCCAAGAAGCAAAAGAAGAAGGCACTTAAGGCTACTTGGAATGACTCTAGCGAATCCAAAGATGATGACGACTCCAGTGAGAGTGAGGTAGTAAACTTTTGCTTCATGGCAATGGAAGAACCTACAAATGATGAGGTAATTGACTCTAACTCTCCCACTTATGATGAACTTATTGAGATATGTGACATTTTCATAAGTATGATAAAATGATTTTAAAGAAAAAATTTCTTAAAAATAAAACAAATGAGCTTGAAAAGCTAATTGATGATTTAAAAAATGAGATTAGTTTACTTACTAAATTCAATGAAGAGTTAACTACATCCCTAGAAGAATATTTGTCTCAAGGGAAGGTAACTCTTTTAAAACATAAGAAAGTCATGAAACTCAATGAAACTTTAACCATGGAAAATTTAAATTATTCTAAAGAAAATGAGAATTTGAAAAAGGAGCTTTTAGACATAAATTTTCAAATTGCTAAGTTTTCAAAGGGTAAAGAAAAACTCTGATGATTTGACAAATGCTTAAAGATTACCTCCAATTAAGCATGGTTATGTTTGAACATGGTTCTTCTAGTAAAAATAAAATAATATTTGTGAAACTATCTAATTTATTTGCATCATCCTCCATATCTAGGATAGAAGTTTCTAGTTCTAGACCTAAAGGAGCTCAAGCTCCACCTTCCAAGTTCCAATCCAAAAGGGAAAGTGGTCAAGGAAGGTAAAGGCAAAGAGCTCAAAACTCTAAAGCCTCAAATCAAAGGAGGAAACATTATCACAAGCACTCAAATGCTAGACCTTTGAGGAATGGGCATATACATCAAATTCATAATCATCATCTTACAAATGTAACTTGCATTTATTAGTGTATAGATGGATACACAAATTATAAATGTCATATAAGGATGAGCCATATGGGAGATCCATTTGGTAATGCATCCAAGACTAACAACAAAGGACCCAAATACATTTATGTACCTAAAGAGAAGTGATTTTCTTATTTTGTAGGTGTGCTTGAAGAGTACCATAAATAAAAACAAGTGGTACCTTGATAGTGGATGCTCTAGACACATGACGAGTAATCCATATATCTTTTCATACCTCGAGATGAAAAATGAAGGTCAGGTAACCTTCGGTGATAATGCCAAAGGTAAAATCATCAGCATTGGAAAAATTGGTAAGGAAGACTTGCCCCTAATTGACAATATGCTATGTGTAGATGGTCTAAAATTATTATCTTTTGAGTATTTATAAAAAATGTGATAAAAGGATAATGTAACCTTTAACCATCAAACTTGCTTTGTCATTCAAAAGGATGAGAATAAAGTCGTGTTTAATGGTGAAAGGATCAATAATGTATACATAATTGACTAATCAAAATGTTGAGTGCCTTATAGCTTTGAACGATGACTCTTGGATATGGCATAGATGACTCGGGCATGCTAGCATGGAGTTCATTGAAAACTTATGCAAAGATGAGCATGTCCTTGGTCTTCCAAAAGTCAAATATAATAAAGACAAGGTTTATTGAGCATGTCAAATGCAAAAACACAAAAGCTCCTTCAAAGCCAAAAATAAGGTAACCTCCTCTAGACCTTTTCAACTATTGCATAAAAATTTATTTGGACCATGTAGGGTTGCTAGCTTAGGTGGCATGCAATATGTATTTGTGATAATGGATGACTATTCTAGATACACTTGAGTAGCCTTCTTGCTCATAAGGATGAAAGTTATAAAGTGTTTTTGAGAATTTCAAAAAGAATTCAACATGAAGAAGATTTTAAAACTGCTTCCATTAAAAGAATTTGAAAATGAAAGTTTTAAAACCTTTTGCAAATAAATGGGTATTTCTTATAAATTATCTTCCCTTAGGACACCTTAACAAAATAGAGTTGTTGAAAGGAAGAATAAAATATTGGTAGAGATGGCTTGAACCATGCTCAATGAATACAATCTTCCTAAGTATTAAATGTCGTATATTATATTATAAACCGTGTTTATATCAGACCTATTTTGAATAAAACCCCTTATAAGCTTTAGAATAGTAGAAAGCCTAAGATTTCATATCTAAGGGTATTCAGTTATAAATGCTACATATTAAATGCCAAGGATAATCTTAGAAAATTTGACTCAAAAACCGATGAAGGAATATTTCTGGGATATGCTAACAACTAGTAAATCCTATAGAGTCTATAATAAAAGAACTCAAGTTGTTAAAGAATCTATGCATGTTATATTTGATAATTCTAACTTACTTGATCCAAGAAAGATAGTTGTTGATGATGATGCAAGTATCTTCAACTCTTTCTCAACTCAACAACCAATCAGTACATTTAATAAGGATCAAATAAGAGAAATGAGCATGGAACCACAAAAGGTGGAAGTAAAGGAGTGGCCCCCTAGTCAATCTATTCAAGTTCACACCGACCTTGATAGAGATTGGCAATTCAAGAAGGATCACCCAAAGACCAAATTATTGGTGAACCATCAAAAGGGGTAAATAAAGTACATACTTTTCATTCTTACTAGTGCCTACCAGTGCTCGATGGTCGATCTCGATCCAACAGTGTGATGAGTAAGGCCTGTACCCAGGCCGGCAACCTTGCTGAGACGATTCTTGCTGTGGACCTCAGCAGCTGCCCTGCACCTCGAGCCTCTTCTAGTAGTCTATCTAGTGGGCCCAGGTCTCCTCTATGTCATATCGAGGCCGCTTCCCATTCCTCTTCTAGTTGGATACCATATCATGGTATCTTTCGGCTGCCTGCCTATCCCAAGCAGGTCAGAGCTGGTCCTCGTACCTCGGGTCCTAGGTGAAAAGTTTATGCAAAAACAAACACAACAAAAAAATACTAATATTAATCACTTGTAAATAAAATAATACTGAATAATCATAATATTTATTACCTTACATTTTGTGAAGCACGAGTCCTTCGTCTTCTTAGGCACAAATCGCCACGCGTACCCCTCGTGCTCTATGATGTTCTTGAAGATCTTCATGGCCCTTGTGAGCAAAGATGAGAGCTTACCATCCTGTATACAAAAAATTTAATGTAGTTAGTTTAGACAAGAAAATTGAATGTGTTTACAGTAATTATCAATATGAAAAAAATAATAAATTTTATTACCTATCATTCTCAATCCATTTCTGGGGCTTCGAACTCTCCGATGATGATCCGATAAGTAAGGTTCCCTCAGGTGGTGGCACAGATATAGTGGGAGGTAGAGCAGTAGTGGGTGGTGAACTGGTGGGGGTGGTGGAATAGTAGTAGAAGGTGAAGAATTTGTAGGTGGAATGAAGGGTGGGAAAGGCAACAGTGGCCTCGATGAGAGTGTAGAGGTAGTGTAGCAGAATGTGTTTGGGTTGTCTCTATAATAAGGGGTAAGGGTGGTGGAGTAAGCAATCTACGACGGTCCTTATAAAGATGTTTGTCTGCCATCTGAATTATTTCAGTTTTTCCAATATTGCAAACATCATTAGTTTATTTGAAAACAACATTCATATAAAACTTAAATTTATATATAAAGCAGGCAATGTAAAAATAACATAAAATAAATAAAAATCATAATACATTTGAGTTAATTATAGAAAAATAATATATATGCCTAAGTATCACTATTATTTGACTCATCATTCTGATTGTCTATTTTCGAATCAAGTTCCAAGTCATCGTCACTGTTGCCAGTTTCATCTCTTAGTTCTATTAACCCACCATCCACGTGTTGGGAATTGAAATTAAACACAAAGAAAGGCGCAACTGAAGCAATTTAGAATTGTTCTTAATTCCCATCAAGGTTCTCATTGATTTAGATAGTCATAACATATAAAACAAGCAAAAGATGGAGAAGGCTTACAAAAGGGAGTATGACGCCAATCCAACGAGTGCTTCTTAATTTGTTGATTCTTCATTCTTTAAGGATGATTGATGCACTTTAAAGCTACTCAAGTGACCAGTTGTTTTTGGTATATCCACATAAGTTTTTAAGCAAAAATCTCATTAGACTACTTTTAGGAGATTGAGAAGAGATGTTGGAAATTGAATACTAGTTAATTGATTCACCTAGGGTCATTTACTTATGGAAAATGTTTTTCCTCTTAGAGCATCTTCAATCCTTGCAGGTTCATATGCATCTGTTTCTACCTAAATGGACTTTAATTAATATAAGAACTAAATCCATGGATAATAAACCCATTATAGGCCTATTATATAAGGCTCATTAGCTCTTAAATAATTAACCTTTAATTACGCCCAATATACATGAGCTTAAGCCCAAAGCTTAAAGCATCATTTTAATCCTTACTTAAATCTTATTTGTGTGTGACCCAAAAGGTTCCTAACATGTTGGCAATGAATATGGATTATAAATTAAACCCTTTTAATTCAATGTTAATTCTATAATTAACTTAATTCATATTTCATAGATCAAGATTGACATCTAGCAATGTATTATGACCACCCAAATATGAGGAAGGATTAAAGTACTTTAATCAATCTTTTCATTGAAAAATATTACAATGTAATTCAATCTTTCATTGAACTTTATCCTAATTGATTCATAGGGCATGTATGTAAGTGTCGACTCTATAATTGAACTAGTCATATTTGTTCTTAATAATTGTATATAACATCTTGAATAAGATCTATGAAATATTTTTCATAATCTTCATTCAACCAACCTTGGCTAAGGATTTCCATATTAAAGCATATCAAAAGTCATTAGGATAAAGTCCCATAACATATTACCATAGGCAATGAATCCTTTGTTTTTAACTTATTATCTTCATATCGCATAAATTATTCTATTAATAATCTCTTTCTCAATGAGTGTTTATGGTACATATCTTTGAAAAGGAGATATGTCATGAGACATCGCCAAGAATCTTTCTCTAATTCTTTCATGTTAAACTTCTTTAACACATATGTCTATGTATTCTAAGTATAGAACATTCATGCAGTTTGAAGCATATATCCCTATAGATCTTAATCTTAAAAAGTAAACTACATGTTCTAAATCTTTATGGATTCATAAGTCTTGGTAGACTCATGATAAAAGATTTGTCACTTTCCCTTTTATCTATATGTCCACAATATATAATATTAGGAAATATTATTATACTCTCACTAACCCCTTCATATAAACTTATTTATTCTATTTGGATAATACTTATAATTATATTACTAATCATTCTTTTGATTAAGTATGTAACTTATTAAGTTTTCTTTACTCAATCTTTATGCAAAGACTTTCATATTAGTTTTTCTTAAAAAACTCACTTGCATCTTAATGGATCTAATCCATTTATATGGGCCCACTACAGTCTTCACTTGGTTAAACAATATGGTATCCATAATAAAATCTTATGGCTTGATGCCAACTCTAAGAATTAATGTCAAACATTAGTTCTTAATATAGTAGTCTCATCAACAATGAGATATAATTACATATTTCATAAGAGATCTCAATTTCTTATAAATATATTATATCTAACTACATACCAAAAGTTTTGTATATGAATAGCTTAAGGTTGTGCATCTTATGCTAAACACCTTCAAGCTATGTTCCATTTTAATGCTAGTTTGTTTATCTTGAACTCTATCAAGAACTATCAAACTCCCACTGCTTCTTTCAGAAAACTCATTTTCTTGAAAGACAACATATCCCAAATAAACACTTTTGTTTCAAAAGTATAATAGTGTTGATATCCTAAAACGCTTTTTAGATATATCACAAAATTACATTTATTATATCAGGTCTTTCAGCTTTGTCTAATTGTGTATGCTTCTTTTCAACATCACATGCTAGTCTATATCCTCTATAGACTTCTTTTCATCCTCAGACAGATGGGTAGTCAGAGCAAACTATTCAGACCTTGGAGGATATGCTTAAGGCTTGTGTGGTAGAGTTTAAAGAAAGTACCTTTAATGGAGTTTGCATATAATAATAGTGCCCATGCCAGTCTTGGTATGGCTCCATATAAAGCTTTGTATAGAAGGAATTGTAGAACTCCGGTATGCTGGGATGGAGTAGGAGAAAGGAATCTAGTGGGCCGGGAGATTGTGCAGATGACCACCAATAAGATATAATTGATTAGGAGTAACTTGAAAGCAACTCAAGATAGGCAAGAAAGCTATACAAACTTGAAGCGAGAGGATATTGAGTATGAAGTTGGAGATAAGATATTCTTGAAGATTTCTCCTTAGAAAGGAGTGTTGCATTCTGGAAAGCGAGGGAAGTTAAGTCCTCAGTCTATTGGGCCGTATGAGATCTCATTAAGAATTGGGCTAATTACTTACAAATTAGTTGTACCTTCGGAATTGTCCCATATTCATGATATTTTTCATTTTTTTATACTAAGGAGATATTAGAATGATCCATCTCATGTTCTTGAGAAGCAACCAGTAAAGCTCATAGACGACTTGACTTATAAGGAATAACCGGTTGAGATTTGGCTAGAGAAGTGAAAGTTTTGAGAAATAAAACAATTCCTTTAATCAAAGTCTTATGGCGAGATCACTCTAGAGAGTAGACAATTTGGGAGAGAGAGGAAGATAGACGAGTCCAGTATCCTCATCTTTTCCCTCCTTCAGGTATGTAAACTTTGAAGACAAAATTTCTTTAGGGGGAGAAAGTTCTAATACCCAATAAAAAAAATTCTAATATTTTAATTAATTGCATATTCTCTTATGCATAATTAATTGAGGTCATTTTTTTCTTTTTCTTTTCTTTGATTTCATAATTAGCCTCATAAATGCAAGAGTGCAATATAATTTAACTTAACGATTTTTATACTTACAAATCTTCCTTGAGACACTTAACATTATAAAATTTCATAGTTTTCAACTACACTATGTTTGCAAATAAATAATATAAATTTTATTTTAAAAATAATAATAGTACTAAAATAGAATAAATAAGCACACTCATATATATATATATATATATATATATATATATATATATATATTTACTATAGAAACCTTATTAAGAATTTAATCAATAGAGTTAATTAGTATATTTATTAAATTAATTTTATTTTTTAAAAATATTAACTTATTAAGTATATGTCTAATTCTAGAAGTCTATCTCTATTGAATTTTTTTACATTAATTATAGAATAGAATTCTTAAAAGTGTTAAAAAGATTTAATAGAAATGTTTTTGTTTCAATCGCGTCCTTATGCTATATATTTAGATGAATAGAAGTTCTCATTTCACTATCTTACGGTAAATTTAATATGCACATTACAAATGCTAATACATCTAGATAGAATGGTATACCAGTTGCAATCTTGTGGAGATGAGTCGATTACATTAAATGCAATTATGAGTTAAACATTAATTAGAACTAATTGGAGTTTTAAGAGAATTATAATTATATTTTTCATATATCTAAAGAGGAAATAAAATAATATAATATAAAATTAATAAACTTGTTTTTTAATAATATATATAAACAATTCAAAACAAACCTATGTATATCAAAACTTACTTTTAATCCTATTACAACTCTTATTCTAAATAACTACATTAATTATAGGGCTAATTACTTAAAAAATTTCAACTTTTAAGCTTTTAACAATTTTAATCAATACTTAGGACCTTTTCTGAAAAAGCACCAAAGTCTTAATTTTTTTCTCAAATATAATACGGCAACCACTGCGGTCGTTTTTGCTGACTAGCTGATAAGGTGGAAAAAAAAAAAGAAGAAAAAAATAGAGGGAGATGAACTAACAACACTGGCTGGACTCAACTAAAATGTAAAACACACCGGTTTTAGATGTTTGAAAGTAAAAATTAGAAATTAAAAGTCAATACTTACAGACTCATCTAATTTGCCTCTCTCACTATTCCCCATTTGCAAGAAGTCACTGCACAAAGAAGACGAAATAAAAAAAAAATGCAATCCCAATTCAAAATCTTCTTTGGCCAAACAAAATCCATTATTTTGGTTGCAAGCTCCCATCTTTATTGTAGATTACACCAATCTCTCTATTTTGAATTTGCTTTTATCCTGAGTTTAGGAAATAGCAGCAAACCCAAATCCTAAAACCTTCAAAACCATCTGCATTCTCTTCCATGGCTACTCCAAAGCTAAAAAGATTTTCCTTTACTTTGTTTGCTCTTTTGGGCAAGTAAAATCACGTTGGTTTTAGCATCTCTTTCTTTAAGCAAGAAAGACCTTTATTCTATGAACCTAAAGATGCAAGCTTCAAGACCCATTCTTTCTCTCTTTGATTTTTATCGATGTGCTAGCATTTGTAACCTTCAAATCTATAGCAAAACCATGTTCAAACAGTGACTCTTGTGATGCACTTCTTAGCTATACACTCTACATAGATCTTAAAGTTTTTGAAGTAATTTATCTTATTCAAATTGACCCAGTAGCTCTTCTCATTGTCAACTCCATAGAAAATCCTAAAATGTCATTCCTTTCAATACATTTTCCCAGCAACCAAAGACTGTCATTATCCAAAGCGAAAAAAATATCTAACCTAAAGCAGCGATCACTTGAAAACCACCACAAGCACAGAGCAGCTTAAAAAGTCCTCACATTTCAAAATCAAAGTTCCAAATATAGCAAATTACTAAATGCATAAGCAAAATAACAACAAGATCAAATTTAGTGCATAACAAAATAAAATGCAAAATGCTATTTTAAAAGCAAAATCAATTCTACCTGAATGTGTTAACAGCATAAAATCAAAAAATAGAAACAAAATGCCAATGGATCGAAAAGAGAGAAGAGATCACAATGTGGTAGGAAGAGAGAAAAACAAGACGGCAGAATCGAACATTTACAAGGAAAGGAAGAAACGACAGCATTTCAGAAGAAGAACAAGTTGCAAAGATAGTAGCAGTAGCCCTTGGGACATACTTGAGCTGTGCTACGTGTCACGTGAGTTTTGTTTTATCCCCAAACTTTGCCCACGTGCGGCCTAGCTCACTTGATTCCCCCGAAGTCAAGATTGCTAGTCAGCCTTCCCTCGGATGCCAAACTCGACAAAATGGCAGCAATTACGCAAACGGAAGTAAGCTTAAGAAAGTGGCACAAAGAGAGCACAAGAGTTTTGGAAGTGTAAGCTTATATTGCTTAGTTCTCTATCTCTTTCTCTATCTTCTATCTGTTACAAATGAAGCATGGAGGGGGTATTTATAGGCATAGATGGCCACCATCCCACCTCCTTAAAAGAATGTTCTAGATGCTACTTATATCCATATAACTCTAGAATATTCTAGAATAGCCTATGTGTGTCTAGAATATTTTAGAGTATTCTAGTATATACAAGAATTATCCCCACCCTTCTAGAATGTTCTAGAAGTATCTACACCCTTCTAGAATATTCTAAAAGTATCTACATCCTTCTAGATTGTTCTAGAAAGTCTAGACTATTCTAGAGTGTTCTAGAAGGTTCTACATCTTTCTAGAGAGTTCTAGAGTATTCTAGAGAATTCTACACTAGTCCAGAGTGTTCCGGAGAATTCCGCACTACTCTAGCACTCTCGGCAAAAAAATTTGGATTTGAAGCTCTACGGTGTGACATTCTACCCCACCTAATTTGGCAACGCCCCCATTGCCTTCTCCTCGTAAGCTTTGATTTGCTCCTCGAATTACCACAAGTCGTGAATCGGCTCCCAACTTGCCTCACTTTCGGGGAGTCCCTTCCACTTGACAAGAAACTCGATCATTGGAGGTTGATTGGATTGTGGCACCTTACGATGGGAGATGATGTAGTCCACCTCTTTATCATACTGAGCCCGCACATTCAAAGGAGCTATTTTAGGCTTACCTCGGCTCGGGTCATCGCGATCCTCTCTATAAGGCTTTAGCATGCTCACATGAAAGACAGGATGGATCTTGATGCCTTGTGGAAGTTCCACCTTGTACGCTACCTTACCCACATGCTTAATAATGGGGAAAGGTCCATCGTACCTTCTTCTGAGTCCCCAATGAAGTCCGTCGGCTTTGCCATGCAAGTATAGCTTGACAAGCACCTTGTCCCCTTCTTTGAACTCCATTGATCTCCTCTTCTTGTCCGCCCACTTTTTCATTCGCTTGGACGCTTTTTCCAAGTAGGCTCGAGCAATGTCGGCTTGCTCCTTCCATTCCTTCGCAAGCTTAAAGGCGGGTGGACTTCGGCTTGATCAATCCATGGCAAGAGTGCTCGGTGTGTAGGATTGTTGGCCCGTAACTATCTCGAATGGACTCTTGCCTGTAGACTCGCTTCTCTCCATGAGTGCATTGATCCTCTCAGTTTGCCCATCGGTTTGGGTCTCGAATGCCTTCATATAGTCGGGAAGTGTTAAGACCGGCTCCTCCATGATGGTCTTCTTTAGCCCTTCAAAGGCTTGTTGGCACTTCGTAGACCAATCCCAAGCACGACCCTTCTTTAATAGATCCATCAAAGGAGTGGCAATGGAATAATAGCCCTTGATGAACCTCCGATAATAGTTCACTAAACCAAGGAAAGATCTCAACTCGGTCACCTTGGTTGGCAGCTCCCAATCTTGGATGGCCTTCACCTTTGAACCATCCATTCTTAACTTTCCATCGCCAATGATATGCCCAAGGAATGCCACCTCTCGTTGGGCAAATGAGCATTTCTCCTTCTTGACGTAGAGCTCGTTATCCCGCAAGGCTTTGAACACTAACCTTAGATGCTTTACGTGCTCCTCCAAAGTGTTGCTATAAACAACAATATCGTCGAGATAAACAACGACAAACTGATCAAGGTAAGGAGCAAGTACCTTGTTCATAAGTGTACATAATGTGGCCAGTGCATTTGTGAGGCCAAAGGGCATGACAAGGAATTCGTATGATCCATATCTCGTCACGTGTGTTGTCTTTGGCTCATGTCCCTCGGAAATGCGCACTTGATAGTACCCAGACCGTAAATCCAACTTGGTAAACCACTTGACACCACCAAGTTGATCGAAGATGTCGGCAATGTTAGGAATGGGGTACTTATTCTTGACTGTGATCTTGTTTAGCGCACGGTAATCTATGCACAACCGAAGAGAACCGTCATACTTCTTCTGAAACAAGACCGACGCATCATATGGAGCTTTGGATGGCCTTATGTAGCCTGTATAAAGTAGCTCCTTGAGTTGCCTCCTTAGTTCCTCTAGCTCCGGAGGCGCCATTCGATAGGGTGCAAAGGCGGGTGGTTTGGCTCCCGGTTCTAACTCGATCTCATGGTCCACCTCTCGTCGTGGAGGAAGCTTCTTCGGCAACTCAGGCGGCATAACATCTTTGAACTCATCAAGCACGCCTTGGATAGGGCTTGGAAGTGTGGCACCATCAACATGGGGGCCTTCTTCCACCTTGAGGGTTGCTAGGAAGGTTGGCTCCTTCCTTTTTACCCCTTTAGAGAGTTGGATGGCCGATACCATCATATCTTGGCTTAGCTCCCTCTTTATCGGTACCACACAAGGTTGGCCATTCTCCGTTATGCACATGGTGTTGGCGTAGGGAACTAAGAACGCCTTCACCATGTCGAGGAAGTCCATGCCAAGATAGAATCGTTGATCATCAATAGGAGCAATAGTGATATCGACCTTACCTTGCCATTGGCCTATTCGAATGTTAGTCCCTCTCGCTATGCCAATGATGGGTAGCCTTTTAGCATTCACATCCTTGATGAAGCCCTTTTCCTTTTTATAAGCCAGCTCTATAGAGTCGACCACCTTTTTCGCCATGTACACTGTATCAGCCCCGGTATCCACCATGGCTTGGATGCTTTTGCCTCCGATGTTAGTCTCCACGTACATCCGACCACGAGGCTTCTGCTCTACTTTAGCTTAGATGGCATTGAGGAGTCGAAGGGAAGCAATTCTTCATTCTTCTTCTCGCTTCTCCTCTTTAGTGATTACTAACGCTCCAAGCTTCCCATGCTTTGGACACTCGTAAGCACGATGAAGTCCGTTGCAAATGAAGCAAGCAAGCTTTTTCGAAGAAAAACTACACTTATCTTCTTTCTTCCACTTGCCTTTATCCTTGTACGAAGCCTTGCCATCCTTGGTAGAAGATTTTCCTCTATCTTCACCACCTTTGTCACTAGCTTCGTACTTCTTTATCTTTGGCTTGAATGAGTCCTTCTTCTTCAACTCGATTAAGGACTCAGAAACCGCCATTGCGGTGGCAAGGTCTTGCACACCTCGCCTCTCTAGCTCTAATTGAGCCCACCGAGATAAACCATCGATGAATGCATGGAATGCTTCTTTCTCTCCCAAGTCGGGAATTTCCAACATCAATTCGGAGAATTCTTTCACATATTCCTGAATGTAGCCATCTCTATGTTGAAGTCGTCGAAGCTTTGACCTTGCCTCCTTCTCGGCATTGTCGGGATAGAATTGCTTCTTAAGCTCCCGCACAAAATCATCCTATGTATTAATGGTGCAAAGGCCATTTTTCACATCCTCGCACCTACGTCTCCACCATACGGTAGCAATATCATTTAAGTAGAGAGATACAGACTTTACCTTGGTGGCGTCGTCCACTATGCCCACTGCATCGAAGTATCTCTCCAAGTTCCACAAGAAATTGTCGATCTCCCTTGCACTCCTAGCTCCACCGTAGGCCTTTGGTTTAGGAGCATCGACTTTGTGCACCGTTGTTACTTGCGCTCCCCCACTATTTACCAATGCGGCCTTGCACAAGTTAAGCTCTACCTCGAGCTTATCAACCTTCTCCAGGCATTGGGCAAGCAACTTCTTAAGAGCCTCATTGTCCCTCGATAAATTATCGGCGAGAACATTTAAGGCACCTTGCATCTTCCCGCGTAGCTCCCCATCGTCCTCCTTGGACTCTAGCTTCTCGATGCAAAGGTCCATGTCTTCAATTTTATCACACTAATCGGACATGGCAATCTCCACCTTGACTAGCCTTTCCTCCATTGCGCCAATCACGTCGCGGGACTTATTCCTACGGCCCTTTCCACTTTCCTTTCCTCCTTCCCTTGGAGTGGGAGGAGAGGTAGAAGTGGATTGCTCACCAACTTTAGCCATAATCTCGTGCAAGAATTCCCCAAAGAACTCAACCGCGCTCTAATGCCAACTGGGCTCTGATACGAACTTGGCTCTGATACCAACTGTCACGTGAGTTTTGTTTTATCCCCAAACTTTGCCCACGTGCGGCCTAGCTCACTTGATTCCCCTGAAGTCAAGATTTCTAGTCAGCCTTCCCTTGAATGCCAAACTCGGCAAAATGGCAGCAATTACGCAAACGGAAGTAAGCTTAAGAAAGTGGCACAAAGAGAGCACAAGAGTTTTGGAAGTGTAAGCTTAGTTCTCTATCTCTTTCTCTATCTCTCTATCTGTTACAAATGAAGCATGGAGGAGGTATTTATAGGCATGGATGGCCACCATCCCACCTCCTTAAAAGAATATTCTAGATGCTACTTATATCCATACAAGTCTAGAATATTCTAGAATAGCCTACATGTGTCTAAAATATTCTAGTATATACAAGAATTATCCCCACCCTTCTAGAATGTTCTAGAAGTATCTACATCCTTCTAGATTATTCTAGAAAGTTCTAGACTATTCTAGTGTGTTCTAGAATGTTCAGCACCTTTCTAGAGAGTTCTAGAGTATTCTAGAGAATTCTACATTAGTCCAGAGTGTTCCGGAGAATTCCGCACTACTCTAGCACTCTCGGCAAAAAATTTTAGATTTGAAGCTCCACAGTGTGACATACGGTTTATGTGATTTCTAAAGAGAAAAAGTTAGAGAAAGAAAGGAGAAAAATGACAAAGTGGTAGTAAGAGAAGAGAAGAGAAACGAGAGATTACATTTTAGATGAGTCAGTAAGTATTGCTGACTCATCTCCCCCTTTTTTTCTTTTCTTTTTCACCTGGTTATCCAGTCAGCAAAAATCACCTCAAGTTATTGTCGAATTTTTTTTTTTTTTTAAAGTAATGCTTTGGTGCTTTTTAAGAAAAAGTTACATATATATATATAAGCTAAATTGTTAAAAACTTAAAAGTTGAAATTTTTTTAGATAATTAACTCTTATTTATATGTTTTTTTTAATCAATAAAAGTATCTATTGTTATGCATTTAATAAAAAAATTTATTTTTATTATATAGATAACGAGTCCAATAGTTAATAGTTATATGTATGGTACATGATAAAAGAAACTAAGTATAATATAAAAAAGAGTACGAGAGAGAGAGAAGGCTTTTGTAATTAGTTTTGTTAAGATTAGTTGATTTAGTCTTTACTAAGTTAATATAATTTAACAAAGAATTTAATAATTTAGTCTTTTATTTTAAAATCAATAAAAGTTAATATATTTTCTAATTTAATGGTAATAGTATAGAGAAAAAATTTATACATAAATAAGACATCAAGAGATTATAAGTAAAAATTTTATATATAAAAAAACACAATAGAATAATAAAATGATTAAAGCTTGTAATTTTAAATATTTTATTTCTAATTTTAACATTGAAAATGTTTTGTGTGCAGCATAACTATCCACCACTCCCTTAATATTAGTGTTCTTGGATCCATATCGATGAAACCTTTCATGGTAAAAACAAATAGAAAGGTACAATTATTAGGATGTATTTTGTCATTAACATAATTTTATTAGATAATGCTATAAATGGTCGTGCAATTGTTTTTTTTTTTCATAATTCTATTATCACTTCAGCATACATACTTTCATGACACTTCAAAATTCATGGCATGAAATGAATTATGCTTTAAAATTATTAATATTAATAGC
Source organism: Ricinus communis (assembly GCF_019578655.1). Lineage (NCBI taxonomy): Eukaryota > Viridiplantae > Streptophyta > Magnoliopsida > Malpighiales > Euphorbiaceae > Ricinus > Ricinus communis. Next base: position 1,037,773 of record NC_063259.1, read on the forward strand.
TTCTCAATTTTTTTATTTTCATTAATGATATATATATATCATAATTATTTGTATACAAAGATTTAACTAATATTATAAATGTGATCGTCACATATATAAAAATTATGATAGTTTAAATTACAAATCATATAATGATTCCTTTAGAAAATAAAACACTTTGTAATAATAAAGTGAATATAGAATATTTATATAAATGTAATAATAAAAGGCATGATAGAATAAAAAATATTAATAAATGTATAATAAAAGATATAATGAATTCATATTATAGTGCATATTAATTCATACAAATGGAAATAAAGAAACAAACACAATATTTTTATACGAGATGACTATTGACTCAAAAGTATATAAATATTTAAATTTGATGAATTATATTTGTCAAACATATATACGATGACAAATTTTATGAAATGAAATTTCAATAGTGATTATTGAGGTTAATAATGAATCAACATATTAGTGCTGGTTTTAGTAATTCTAATTTGATTATGACAATAACAAGTCTAATTATTTCAGGATTCGTGATTTAACTCAATCTATTTTTATAAAAATAATGAAACATATTAAATATGCAACTGTGAAATAATTATATTATTAATATTAACGTGAGAGGGGAACAGATAGATTTACTGAAAAAGCCTTATAATTAATACTGTTAAGTTTAATCGATTTAATAGTTTACTAGGTTAATATGACTTAAAAGAAAAGATAATAAATGGTAGTAGAATTATAGTTAATACTACCTAATAGTAAATACAAAATTATATTTGTTATTTATAATTATTTTGGTAATATTTGTTTTACTTAAAGCATAATAACAAAAAGAAAAAAAGAAATCAATAATTAAAATTTTTTAATATTTAATTTATGATTTTGTATTTTATTGTTGTATTTCTTTTACAATTTTTGAGTGTAGCATCTAATGATGTATTAGTAGTTAATAAGATCTAACTATCGTTTTCTTTCTTGAATTAATTTTATTAAGTTAAGATTCTTCACAAGTTCATGTAGTGCTCATTGTCCTATAATTTGGACTACTTTGGGATTGTATAACTATGAGATGTAGATTTCTATTTGAATTACATATCTTATTAAATAATTATAAAAAAGTACTAAAAAACTTAAATAAATAATTTTTAAAAGGAAAAACACTAATTTAATCAATTCAGTTATTGTAAATATATTGTCAAAAAAGTATAAAACTTTTTTCCTTGTATTTTTATCATATATTTTTATCTTTTTTGAATTATTGATACATTAACTTAATAATTATTTATTATTAATTTCTAAAAATATTTTATAATAATAAAACTTAATAAAATCTTTTTGATCTTCCAATTAATATATATAAAAATTTTATATAAATTAATAATAATGAGTCCAATTATTAATATGGTATCCACAGTAAGTATAGAAAATTCAGTATATATATATATATATATATATATATATAATAATTACAATAATAATACTATTTATTAACCCCCTTAACACCCAGAACCCATTTCTTTTTTTCCTCTCATTTCACTCTTCTTTCCCCGGTTACACCCTCTCCCTCTCCATCCCAGGCTGCCTCCCCTCCTCACCATTGTCAACCGCCTGAAGCTTGGAGCTGCTGTCGTCTTCCGCCTCCCTTGAGCTGCAGTTGCCGAATTTACTTCTTTTGCTCATCGAAAAATTGAGAAAAAAGGGGCATAGGCTGCCATTTCTTCTTGGGGTTTTTGTAGGTGTTGTGGTTGTGTAACGCTGCTACAATTAGCTTCCTCAAGCTCCAAAAAACCCATTTTAAACCTCCATTGCAGTTGCCGTCTCTAGAAAAGGGAGGAAGAGCTTTGCCGGAGCAGCAAATTCCTTGGCTTTTTTTGACAAATTGGTGAAGAGTTAGGTAAAAGTAATTATATATTCGGACTCCTTACGTCGAGATCTTCGAGTAGGTGGTCTCATGTCGTAATTTCGGCGACATCAAATTTTCTAGCTACTGCAGGTGGCGGCCTCTCGATTTGCGTGCGGGAGGCAGAATCTTTTCCGCTTTATTTCGAAAATTTTGATTGTACTGGTTTGTTAAAATTTTTCCTGAATAATTAGTTATGAATTTTTAATGTGAATTGTGGTATTAAATTTAAATATTTAATACGGTTGAATTTTCGTTAAATTGTGCGTTGTTGAATGATTATAGGATTGTTAAATTATTTAAAAGCTCAGAATAAATTATTGTCTTGATATCATGTGGTTGAGAATTATTTTAATGGATAATTAATTATTAGAATCATGAGACTCTGATAAATTAAATAATTCTGAATATTACGAAAATTATTTGTGGAAGTCAGGTGTTGCGTGTTAATTGTATTATGTTGTGAAATTGGTCTACTTGGGCATAAAATGAAGTTTGGAGGGCCAATTAAATTTTAGGACTTACATAGAAGTGATTTTTCTGCAGGTTCTGGATTTGTTTTACGGGAGAGATTAGTCCTATTTTAGGCAAAATGCTGCCGAATTTTCAGTAGAATTTTGTAAAAATCATTGCATTGTATTCATGTTTAATCATTTATCTGATCTCAATCTAGTTGGTTTGAATCTTTATTCCTTTTTTTTTGTAATTCATTTTTATATTAGGTAAAAATCTCGAGTCTGCTGAGGGTTCTAGCGATCCATCTGCTAGTTAGGAGCATTTCTTTCGTCACAATCTAGATGAGTGGAAAAGTATATAATATTATAGTTTTCAAATATATTATATGTATACTTTTACAATTTATTTAATTATTCGTTTACTTATTTATTTATTTGTAATCTTACATTTAATTGAAATTCAGAATTTCTATCTTATTTTTTTATTAGATAAATTGAAAACAGATAATGGTAATATTAGTATTTCCTATATGTTGCAAACTTGAGAATTTTATTAGCTGGATAAATGAGTATATACTCATTTTTGTAGCATATATGATCACACCTTAGACATCAGGTAATAGTAGAATATAATGTCTTTGGGACAACACTTGGTATACAAAGTGCCTTTAAGGCGTATACTAGGTGGTGTCTTTTGGGGGCTATCTACGCGTGTATGACTAGTTGTTTGCACTTTGGAGTTTGCATAGGTAAGACGTCTGAGTGTCCAAAGTTGCTAGGATCTTTAGGAAACATTGATGAGTGTATATTATATTTTTAAATTTTTATAATGTTACAATGAATATTATATTTAAATTAAGCATAGTACTTATGATACAGTTCAACAATGTATTTTTAGTGATTTATTTTAGAAGCTGACGCCTATGGATTTAGTGAATTCTATTTAAATATCATTTATCCAGCCATTATAGTTTTACTTAAATTTTACTTTATATCTGTGTATATATGTAATTATGGTGATATAACTCCTTACTTGTTCTCCTTTATTATATTATTATCCTCTCATTGAATTTTATTCACATCATTTTATTTTTAACATTTTTCAAATTTATTTTATTGATCCTCTAGTAGATCCTCGAGCATTGTCCTTGTTTCCACTCCATCTACTCAGCTCTAGTGGGGGTTGGGCTGACAAACTTAGCTATTAGATTTACCTTGTCACCCTTATCTGATCAACTCAAGCTTAGATACTCCTAAGTGATTGAGAAGTCGTAAAAGTATAATATTAATAGCTAGATGTTCCAATTCATTAATTATATTATGATAACTACTTTAGTGATGTATTCATCAAGTAAATTATAGTATATTCTATAGTATCAATCTTCGTAGCACCCTCCTACCAATGTAAGGTCGAGTGTTACAAATATGAAAATATCAAATATAAGAGTTTCATTCTTTAGTATGATCATGCATATACCATACATCACATATACATAATATAAGCTAAGCATGTCAAACTACTATGGATGATTATGGACTTTCTAAACTAGTTATCTCAAGTCATCAAAGATAATTAGATGGTCAAAACCTAAGGATTGCCTTCATGATTGCTAAGTCTTGAAGCAATATCCCCTTCATCTCCATTTGATGTCACATTTCCATATAGATTACAAAATAAAATTTTATCTAACTAATCTAAAACTATATAATATTTATATAAGATTTAGAGACCTTGAATTACATTCAAGGGGAGTTAGATAAGAAAGAATTTTACAATCCAGAGAAATTTAGAAAAAGATAAGGAACACAGTCAAAAATATTCAACACAATCATATTGGTCTTTATAGTCCATGACCTTCCATCATGTCAAATATAATCATATTATATAAAGCATATAAAAGAATCAAGTAGCATAATTCAAGTTATTTAATCATTCCATGCCGTTTGAATTCAATAGGGTATGGAGAATTAAAATAATTAAATCATATTCAGCCGAATATTTGTGGTTAGTGAGTAGATTATTTTAGTCTTCTACCTTGTAGGAAATGGAGTTATGGGTTCTTTCAAGAACCTTACGAACTTAGAAGACTCGTGCTAGTGAACCTAGACTTATCGCTCACATCCTTCCTTTATTTTATGTTCTTTCTCTACCCTTGTGTTTAAATCAATTCGATTCGATCCTTTTGCTTAACCATATGGAAGAGGACAAAGAACTTATGATTTCTTTTCTTATCGAATCTGAAATCCTACCTATGTTCTTATATTGTTCCTTTCTTTTGTACCGCTCTTTCTAATCTCTATCTAGTTTGATATTTTACTTTTTACTTAGGAGCATAAACACAAGTGTTGATTGGAAGCGTGTGGAAGTTGCAATCATAGGCACCGATCCAATGCTTAGACAAATGAGAAGAAAGAAGATTACATATCTAATATTCATATAATTCTCAGAATGATTATGGATGAACCTTTTAGAGTGAAGAGAGAATGGCAAGAATCAAGGCACGCCCCAATATTTCGAGTCCAGACTTGCAACATTGGTATCTCCATCATTTTAGAGTATAATTTTCGACCAAAATAAAAAGTAAGACATAAAGTCAACATTTGACTAAAAAAGTCAAACATTATGACATAAAGCCAAATTTATGCATTAATTAAGACAAACAACCTAGTTATACTATGATACTAAGACATAAAGCCTAGGATAAATAGGATTAATGAGAAATTTAATTAATTAAATCAAATTAAAAAAGCCTCCTTTTAATCCTTGTGATTTTCAGCCATCTAAAATTTAGGACAACTCTTGTTCTAATCTAGACAACTACCTAGTCCAACTAGAATTCTAAATTTACAAGTCTTTATTCTAAATGATTAATAGTGCTTGTATTAATTAAAACAATCTTTTAATTAATCTTCTAATCATATTAAGACAAGTAATTATAATCCTAAGACAACTATGATATGTCTTAAGATAATGAGACATACGTCAACTAGGAAATATTATCTAGAAATTCCTACAAATAAAGAAACTCTTTACTTAATAAGATTTAAAGATCTACCAAGGCTAATTAATCATATTAGGTCTAAATTAATTGAGTTCATCAAGATTCATCAAGATCCATCATCAAGAAAATTAAATTTTTCATTAAACAATTCAAGATAATCAAGATTCACTAAGCAATCATCAAGAAACAAGGCAACTATGTAAGGAACATGATCAAGACTTAAATCAATCTTCAAGATTTCTTCAAGAATCCATCTTATGCATGATCTAGACATGATGTTCTTTCTCAAAAAGCTTGCCATTAGACCAAGAACAAATGCATATGCCGAATTCATCAGGCAAACTCACACTATGCGCATAACTCATCAAATCAATACTTGATTTGTATATTGTGTGCATATATGGTGTTCATGAAATCTTAAATTTTGAAAATTCTGAAGGTTCATTATTCATCTTCTAAATCATATTTATTTTCGTCCAAAACCAAATCAAATCAAAATCCATATAACACATGCACATGTCGAAATCCTAGGATATGTAATATATGCATAGTTTTGCTTTAATCATCAAGAACCCAATTCTAAATTCTTTTGAAGGAAGATATAATATCAACATTTAAGAAAATTTATTGTCATAATCACCCATGTATTTATATTAAGTAATTTGGCCGAGATCTAAAAATTATAAAATATTCAGATTATAAGTTCTATCATTTAAGGTTCATATACAACAAGAATCACTCAAATATTTGAAGTATAACCATGGCAACCAACAAAATCTTTAAAATAGCCTAAAAATTTCAGATTTGCATGCTTATGATCAATTAACAATTATGCATCCATTATGACTAAACTAATCAATGGAGGCTATTGAAAATTAATATTAAAACATAAAGAAAACGCAAAAGAAGTAAAATAAAAAATTTTCAATTCTCACAAAGGATCTCATTGATGTAAAATAGTCATAATATACAAAACAAGCAAAGTATAGAGAAGGCTTACAAATGGAGTATGCCATCAATTCCAAGGAGTGCTTCTAGCTTGTTGATTCTTGATTCTTCAAGAATGATTGATTCATTTCAAAGCTACTCAAATGATCAACCTCTTTGGTGATCCACATAAGCTTCTAAGTAAATATTTCTTAAACAAATTTAAGAGATTGAGAAAAGACATAGGAGATTCAATGTTAGTTCTAAGCAAGGGTGACGAATCAATGACCACTCGCTTTTGGTTATTCATACAAGCTTCTCAAATAAGGGTTCTATGAGATCATGGTTAGAGCTCCTAATCATAAACTACCTGAAACCGACAACCAAACAACCACCAATCAACTATAACAATAAAATAAAGAATACAGAATAAATAAATAAACAGATAATGACTAAATTAACATAAAAACAATTCACTCTAGTTCACCGTTACTTATTCCCCGGCAACGGCCCCAAAAACTTGATGAGCTACTTATGCAACTTACACCTAAGGCAGTGAACCTATCGATGCGGCCTAGCACTAGGGAGTATCAAGGTCGTATCCCTGGAGATCGGGTGAACCTAGAGTTACTACTGTTCACTATGTTATCTAGTGCGAAATAGAGTGTGATAAGTCTAAATTAATTACCTAATGATTATGAATGCAATTAAAGGAATAAATAACAACTAACAATATAAAGACAATCACAATAAAAGAAGCAAACCCAAAGGGGACCTAAGTGATGGAATTCTAAGGTTGAGTTTATAAATTACCAATCTTGCTACCTGTGCCTAAATCCTGAATTGAACTCAGCTCCTCTCTCGAGCGCACCAAGTTCCTAAACCTGCATTAACCTAATGGAATCTCTTCCTATCAGATTATTGCAAATTAGCATTAAGCATGATTTAGATCTATTAAGAGTTGTTAATTCTTAATCCAGCGAGTAAATTAACCTTATCTCTAAGTGTTAACTACCAGTTCTTACTATTCAATTTCCAGTTGTAATAAGCATTTCTCAATGTCAAGGAACAACCCACAAAACAATTAATTCAACATCTCAAACTAACTGAATCAAACTTTCTTACTGAATAGCAAAAAGATTACAAGAAAGGCAATTACAAATCTAGCAACTAAGCACAATCCATCACAATAAAGACCCCAATGGGTTCAAAAGATCTAGCTACTCATGTTCATAGTTAAAGCAAAATAAGGAACAAATAAGGGAAAGAAGATTGAAGGCATGTACACCCTTTTCTTTCAAATTGGATGAGAAACCCTAATTTTCCAATCCAAAATATCAAACCCCAATTTGCCTCTTGAATGCTCCCAAATGTTGTTTTGATCCTTAAATCGATGTTGAAAACAAGTGTAATCCTCCCTTAATTGATGAATTTGATCTTCCAAGGTCGACAATTAAGGTCTAGAAAATAAGTGAATTGAGTGTATACTCGAATTAGGTCAGAGAAAATCGAGCCTCCTCCAAGAAAATCGAACTTTTGCCTATATACTCTCTTCAACATGGCCGTGGTCAAGCCTGTGTTGGTCAGCACGGGCGGAGTCCAGGTCATGCTGATCCCTAGGGTTTCATTGTGTTGACCTCTTCCAGGCCGTGCCCAAGCTGGTGCTGACCACCACGGGCTGTGGTGGCTACGGAAACTGTGCCAAAAGGCAGCTAGTTGGCAATTTAGCACGGCCGGAGTCTAGGCCGCGCTCAACCATCGGGGTGCTAGTCCTTACCCAATTTGATGGATTTTGGTCCGTAATCACACTTATTTCCCTCGATTGTTGATGATGTCCTTCGAAAATGACCTGAAACGAGAAAGGAAACAAAAGACAGGTGATTATAGCATAAAATAATCATGCATAGAAATGTAAACAATCGGGCATGAAAACATGTGCAGTATGATGCTTATCAGTATTCTTCTCAAAAAAAATATTTTTTTCATCAAAGACATCCATCCTCTCTGCCCATTGCATTTCTTTCTATATATAGTAAAACCTTTCTATAGTCATATATTTAGGACCAAGTAAAATTTATGATTATGAAAAGGTTATAACTTAATGGAAGTTTGAGTACTAAATTTTTTCTCTTGACTTAATACTTAATCATTTTAAGTAGAATGATAACAACTAGGGATAAGGTATTTTAATATCTTGCTATATCATATAAATAAAATTAATGAGATAAAATAATGATATAGTAAGACAAAATACAACATAACATATATTTTTAGAATATATATTTGCAAATATTACTATATACAGGGATATTTTCTTAAAACGGGATGTAAAAATTTTATAACTTATTACAATATAGAGTTTGTTCCTGTTTATAACTGGCCTAAGTTGGAATCGAACTTTTTATGACTATATAGAAGTTATTCCTATATAGAGTATCACTATAGGAGGTTTTACTGTATATGTCCTTTTAAGCAAAATCCTTAAAGGTTTAGGATTACTACAAAACCCTAGCTTACATAAAGTTGGGCTTTTATTTTTCTAATTAGACTTTGATTAATTAAAATCTAATCCATAGATAATAAATCCATCATAGGCCCTTTATACAAGGCTTATTAGCTCTAAATTAATCAACCTTTAATTAAGCCTAATGCTTAAAGCATCATTTTAATTCTCACTAAAAGCCTATTTGTGTGTGACCAAAAGGTTCATAACATATTGGTAATGAATATGAATTATGGATTAAACTCCTTTAATTTAACGTTAATTATTTAATTGACTTAATCCATATTAATATATCAAGATTGGCATCTAACAATGCATCATGACCACCCACATGTATGTGATTGATTAAAGTTCTTTAATACAATACTTTCATCGTACTTTTATCTCAAGTGATTCATAGAGTATGGATGCAAGTGTCAACTCTATAATTGAACCAATCATATTTGTTCTTGATAATTGCTTATAATATTTGAATAAAATCTATAAAAAACTTTTCATAATCTTCATTCATACAACCTTGGCTAATGATTTTCATGTCAATACATATCAAGAATCATCAGAATAAGATTCCAAGACATATTATCTTAGGCAACGAATTCTTTATTGGTAACTTATTATCTTTATATGGATCTTACTATATTTAATGAGTATCCATTAAGCACTCCATAGATAGGAGGATATAAGATAATACCAAAGTATAATATCCTCATATAAGATAATATACTCTTACTTGAAGTCTAAGGATCACATCTTATATGATTGTTATAAGAGTATTGTCCATAGACACTTGAGGTAAAATCTATATGGAGTACTTAGTGGGGTCATATTTAATGAACTTGTTCCTGTAACAAACACCCATATGCTTATCTCAGAATTTCTATTCCTCAACCTTATGAGACAGATTACTTACTTCATAAGTAAGTGATAACACATGGTAGTCTCGAGCGTTTGATCAATATCCAACAATCAATATATAATTCTTGATCAAACATCGACTATAAATAATGTTTAAAAACATATGTAGAACCTCATCACTATAAACTCGCTTTATAATTTTTCTTACGTTTGTGTTTACATTTTCATCTCTAATAATTTGGATTGTTCCTTGATAATATCATGACTACTCGTACTATTAAGTGTTGAACAATGCATTTAGTATACTTATATGCCATCAATATGATGTATAAATTGACACAAATTATCTAACAACTCTTTGTCTTTAGGGCATACTCTAATATAAAAACCTTAGATCTATGAAATAATTTCGACCTATCAGTTTGTGCACTATTATATATAATATCATTTCGAAGATTATGGTATTAAGGCTCCAACCTTTTATGCCTAACATTATCGATAATACTCAAAGTGCCTTTATCAAGGGAAGGGCAATAACTGATAATGTTATCATTGATCATGAAATTATGCATGCCTAAAAGAACACGAGCTCAAGAAATAAAAGTGGATATGTCTAAAGTCTATACTTGCTTAGAACAAGGCTTTATTGAGCATATCCTTATCATTATAGGCTTCTCTAGAACTTGGATTATCTAGATAATATAATGCATTATTTATATATCCTTCTCAATAAGCAGTAATGGCAAAGCTTCTGGTTTCTTTAAACCCACCAGAGGTATCCACCAAGGTGACTTATTATCTCCCCTTTTTATTTGTTATTTATGCAGAACCTTTAGCTCACATGTGCAATACTGGTCAAGCAAATGATATTTCAAAATGAATTCAAGTCTCCAGACATGCTCTATTGGTCAATCATTTATTATTTGCAGATGATTCATTATTCTTCTATTCTACTACAAACAATGTAGTTGAAAATCTCTTGGATGTTCTTTAAAGATATGATCTGCCAGTGGATAAGAAATCAACTTCGAGAAATCAACTATTTATTTTAGCAAGAACACAATTCCAGCTACGAGGAATTCTTTGGCATCAAGGTTGGGTGTTTCTCATATTGGAGCCTAAAATAAATACATTTGGCTTCCTTTTATTACTTAAAATCCAAGAGAGTTACTTTTAATGAGATTAAATGCAAGTAGCAAATAAAGTTGCAGGTTAGAAAGAGAAACTTCTCTTCATGGTTAGAAAAGAAGTCCTTATTAGCCTATGCAATTCTTATCTACACGATGAATTGCCTCAAACTTCTACTCTCCCTTTACAATGATCTTAACAACATAATCACCAATTTCTATGAGAGTCAAAAGAAGAGGGAGAAGAAATTTCATTTCACTGCTTAGCATAATCTTTGCAAAAGCAAACATTTTGGTGGACTTGGCTTCAAAGATCTTCAAGGCTTTAATATGCTTTTCTTAGTAAGCAATTGTGAAGATTGTTATCAAATCCTTATTCCTTGTTTGCAAAAGTTATTAAAAGAAAATACTTTTCTTTCTCTAATATAACAAATGCTCTTGTTAGCCATAATCCATCTTAGGCCTAGAGAAATATCCTTTCTATTATCCCCAAGATGGATTATAGCCAACAAGAGTATTCATTATATTAGAGAAGGGAAAGTAATTTCTTTTAATTACTTTTACAAACAAGCCTAGAGAAGAGGGCCTCTAGTGGTAAATAAAAAATGGACAGAGTGTTTTAGCTCTTGAGGACCCTCGAGTTCTATTTGAGCGGAATTTTCAAGTGATAAAAAATTCATCCTGGCAAGAGGATACTCCTTTTTTTTATTGCTAACTTCATATATTATGGTAGGAGCAGCTGGTGTCACCAAAGTGGTCAAAGCTTTTCCCAGCTACCAAGTCAAAGAGATCCTTAACATCCCTATAAACGTTACTAATATTCATGATGAAAGAGTTTAATATTATCATAGAAGTGGTAAATATATAGCGAGGACAAGTCATCTCACTTGGCTTAACAAGTTAGCTAAACCGTTTCCTTCCTTATCTCCTTTTATGCCCTTAGATTCTCACTATTAGAAGTAGCTATGAAAATTACAAATCTCGAACAAGTAAAAAAAATTTCTTATGGAAGCTTTGTACAAATATCCTTCTGGTGGGAACACTTCTAATGTTAAAGCTAAATCTGCCGGAGGAATGAATTAGATCCGAGGATGTAGAGTCTAGTGAGCATCTCATAATGGATTATCCTTATGTCAAAGCTATTTAGAGATCTTCCTCTATTGGACTAAACACCTTGCTCTTGAATAGATCCAATTTTAAGGAGTGTTGGTTCATAATTTTAAGGATCTTAATCATTTGGATCTTTTAGGGGATGGTTTGATCAAGGTCATCTTTACCAGGTGGAGATTATGGAAAGATAGGAATAATCTATTTTTCAATCAGAGAACCTAGAATATATCAAAGGTGGTTAGGAAAATCAGTTCAAATGTGGAAGACTTTCAAATGGCAAATAAAAACTTTTCTATCCCCAGCCAGTTAGATTGAGTACCGCTGGAACCAATTCTCCCTTTGACATCAAGATTAACTTTGATACTGCTGTAGACAAGGCTTCAACTAAAGGTGTTGTTGGTCTAATCGCAAGAAACATTCAAAACGTTATTGTGGGTTCCTTGGGTAAAAGGTTTGCGGCTATTACAAACCCATTCACTCTTGAGTCTCTAGTCCTCAGAGAAAGTCTTGCATGGGTTGCCTCTAAAGGCTGGAGAAATGTTTGTTTCGAAGGAGATGTTGAATTTGTCATTCATAGTGTCACTGGTTGTATTATCCCTATTATGGATGTTGTAGTTATCTATAAAGATATTGGAAAACTTAAGAAGTCTTTCTATAGGACTTCTTTCAATTTTGTTAGGAGAATTGACAATATTTTAGCTTATAATTTAGCTAGAAGTATGTGTTTGTACTATTGATGTTTCCTCTAACTTGTTTTGTATTGATTACTTTTTTTACCATTCCATATATGGCTATTATTAAAAGAAATTGTAATTTAAATAGTTAAGTATATATTTGTTTCAAAAAATAATATAAGGACAAATTTATTTAAGATAAGTATAAGAAAATACCATGTGGTTTCACCATTTTACAACTTCAAACATGTGATGTTTTTTTTTTCAAACAAAGGGAGGTATATGATTTCAAATTGTGATAAAAAAAGGTGTATATTTTTATTAAAACATTTCGAATGATTTAGACATTTTCATTCCGATCAGCCATCATTATCATATTGACGTATTTGATAATTTGAGTTTAAAATTTAACAACTCTTATTTTGTTGTTTGATTGTCAAATTACAGTTTAAAAGTCATTGATTTAATAAGATCGTTTGACGATCAAATAACGAAAATTATGAGTTATTAAATATTAAACTTAAGCTATCAAACACATTAGAGTGAAAATTTCTAAATATTAGAGAATATTAAACATTTTAAGAGTAAAATATTTTTTTATGATAATCTAGAACTACTTCCATGTTTTACTTGAAGTTATAAAATACTTATTCGAATTTATTTTTCCACCTAAATGTTAAGCGTAAAAGGTAGAAAGGGAATATAAAAAAAAATTAAATAAATAAAAAGAAAAGGCAAAGATGTGATGTCGGACGCTATAAAAACCAAAATCTCTTGAAAAAGAAGCAAAGCAAAAACCCCCAAAGCAAAAACCCTTCCACTTCTTCTTCTTCCCCTTCTTTAGCCACCACCACCTCTTTACTATTTACTATTTGTTACAGAAGGAAAGAACAGAAAATTAAAATGGCACAATCTCTTGAACTTTTGTTGATTCAATTCTTGATGCCAGATAACGATGCTAGAAGGCAAGCAGAAGAACAGATTAAGAGGTTGGCTAAAGATCCTCAGGTGGTCCCCGCCCTAGTTCAACACCTTCGCACCGCCAAGACCCCTAACGTCCGCCAATTGGCTGCCGTTCTCCTCCGAAAGAAGATCACTGGTCACTGGGCCAAGCTTCCTCCTCAGCTCAAGAACCTTGTCAAACAGTCTCTTATCGAGAGTATTACTATGGAGCACAGGTTTTTTTAACTATCATTTCTTTCTTTTATAAAACGTGACATTTTTGTAAAATATATACCAATCATACATGACATGCGTCATATATACCTGGAGTGGTTAACTCTTACAATTATTCTTTTTTTTTTTAAAAAAAAAAAATGTTGGCAGTCCACCTGTAAGGAGAGCAAGCGCAAATGTAGTGAGTATAATAGCGAAATATGCAGTTCCTGCTGGAGAGTGGCCAGATTTGCTTCCTTTTTTGTTCCAATGTAGTCAAAGCGTCCAGGAAGATCATAGAGAAGTAACTATCTTCCTTTCGTTTTTTTTTTTTGAACTCTAAAGAAGGAAATAATTCTATGTCTTTTTTTTTTTTTCTTTTGATGATCTGTTATTATTTATTTTGTGGGTGGGAAGGTAGCATTGATCCTGTTCAGCTCGTTAACTGAAACAATTGGGGGTGCATTTCAACCTCATTTCAATGATTTGCAAGCTCTTTTACTCAAGTGCTTACAAGATGAGACTAGCAATCGTGTCAGGGTTGCTGCCCTCAAGTAATAACTACAATTTCGATTTTGATGTTTCTGCTGCTTCAAGTACATATCTTTTCTGGTTTTCTAATTGGAATCTTAATTTGTATGGTAACAGGGCAGTTGGTTCTTTTCTAGAATTTACACATGATGGGGCTGAAGTGGTAAGTTTACATCCTTTTATCATTTTTATTCTTAGCAGGTATTGATTGTTAATTCAATGAAGAAAATCCATTTAAATTACTGGGGTAAAAAGTACAAATGAACTGCAGAATATCGTACGTGGGTTCGTAAGAATTATATGTTTTCTAGGCCAGTACAATCGAGGACTAATGTGGGTTCGTAAGTTCTTTGAAATTTATTCATAGGCTAATATATTAAATGGATGCCTGTTGCATTTATTTATTGATAAAATTCTTACTCCTTGGCAGTTGTCCCTATAATAAGAGTGATTTTTTATTAGTATGTATATGTTTTGAGTTGGGACTCTTGGCAGTCATATTAATAATATTAAATCATTTTAATTATATTAAACAGGTAAAGTTTCGGCAATTCATTCCAAGCATTTTGAATGTAGCAAGGCAATGCCTTGCCTCTGGTGAGGAGGATGTTGCTGTCATTGCTTTTGAAATCTTTGATGAGCTGATTGAGTCTCCAGCTCCTCTTCTTGGAGATTCTGTTAAATCCATTGTGCAATTCTCTCTTGAGGTTTGCTCAAGTCAAAATTTGGAATCAAACACACGTCATCAGGTACGAGCACCAATTACATCTCTTTAGGTTTTCTTACTCTTTCTGGAACAGTTTCTCGAGCCACATCTGTGTATGAGTAGGTGGACTTTATACATAGTTGATTCTTGTTTGCTTTTATGTCAGTGTATTTTGCTTACTTGTTGTCCTTTTTCTTAATATTAGGCCATTCAGATAATTTCATGGATGGCAAAGTACAAATCCAGTTCCCTGAAAAAGTATAAGCTGGTCATCCCCATTTTGCAAGTGATGTGCCCCTTGCTTGCGGAATCAACCGATGCTGATGAAGACGATGATCTTGCTCCGGACCGTGCTGCTGCTGAAGTTATTGACACTATGGCCTTGAACCTTGCAAAGCATGTCTTTCCCCCTGTTTTTGAGTTTGCTTCATTTAATATTCGGCATGCAAATCCAAAGTATCGTGAAGCTTCTGTAACAGCTTTAGGTGTTGTTTCAGAGGGTTGTTTAGACTCGATGAAAGATAAGCTGGAACCCGTTCTTCATATTGTTTTAGGGGCTTTGAGGGATCCAGAACAAATGGTTAGAGGTGCTGCCTCATTTGCTTTGGGTCAGTTTGCTGAGCATTTGCAGCCTGAAATAGTATCTCATTATGAAAGTGTTCTTCCCTGCATACTGAATGCCCTTGAGGATGCATCTGACGAAGTAAAGGTAACAGAGAAATACATCAATGCTGGATAAGTTCTGTCTTGAAATTTTTGCAATTATTTTTTATTAACAGGACTCCTTTAATTAAAATGATTATTTTTCTGTGATTGTCAACAGGAGAAGTCCTACTATGCTTTAGCAGCATTCTGCGAGAATATGGGTGAAGAAATTCTTCCTTTTCTTGATCCTTTGATGGGGAAGCTTCTTGCAGCCCTTCAAAATAGTCCGCGAAACTTGCAGGAGACATGCATGGTATGAATCTGCATTTATGCCCTAGTTTTGAAAAGTGAACTAATCCAATTTTATTTATTTATTAAGACTTTTTTGTGGTTTTTCCTTAGCTAGAACTCACATTCACTTATGATGACCATTTTTGTAGTCTGCAATTGGTTCAGTTGCATCTGCTGCAGAGCAAGCTTTTATTCCATATGCCGAAAGGGTATTGGAGTTGATGAAATCTTTCATGGTGCTCACTAATGATGAGGATCTCAGGTCACGAGCGAGGGCTACTGAGCTTGTTGGAATAGTTGCTATGTCTGTTGGGAAAATGAGGATGGAACCAATTCTACCCCCTTTCATGGAAGCTGCAATTTCTGTAACTACACTTGCATTTCCCTTTTTCAGTCTAAATATATCCCTTCAGTAATTGATTTACGTTGTACCTTTCCCAGGGTTTTGGATTGGAGTTTAGTGAGCTTCGGGAGTACACACATGGATTTTTTAGCAATGTGGCAGAAATTTTGGATGATAGTTTTACACAGGTTTGTTTGACTTCTTTAAAACAATTTTATGTGATTGTTTTCTTAATGACTGTGTTCGTTTGAAACCTTATTTTGTGCACAGTATCTTCCTCATGTTGTACCCTTGGCATTCTCCTCCTGCAATCTTGATGATGGCTCGGCCGTAGATATTGATGAATCTGATGATGAAAATGTTAATGGTTTTGGTGGTGTGTCATCTGATGATGAAGCTCATGATGAGCCAAGAGTTCGAAATATCAGTATAAGAACAGGAGTATTGGATGAAAAGGCAGCTGCAACTCAGGCACTTGGCTTGTTTGCGCTGCACACTAAGAGTGCTTATGCACCGTATCCTATTTCTTTTTGACTTTTTTTTTTTTTATTTTTTCATTTGTCAGCATTCTAAAAATTGAGAGTCTTGGTTTCCTTAATTATCTTAGCTATTTTGAGGAGTCATTAAAGATTTTGCTAAGACATTCTGGGTATTTTCATGAAGATGTCCGGCTTCAGGCAATCATTGCTTTAAAGCGTAAGTCACAACTATATGTTTGTTTTTATCTTCCTAGCCCATTACTACTTTCACCTTGTTTAAGTTAGTGTCTATTTTACTTGGTGAGATCTGCTAACTATTTCTATTTAATGAATTCTTCTGGTTGTATCTGACAATGCATTAAACTTCAGAAGGCATTAAGTGAAGTGGAAGCTTAAGCATTCAATATTAGATTTGCATGCCTGAAAATATTAAAATATTTAATATATACTTTTATTATCAAGATTAGTTAAGGATTGATTCTGAGCTAGCATGACCCAAAATCAATTCTTGGATTAGGGAGATATGGCTTGTTGTTTTGGGATGAGGCCCATCAAGGAGGATTGTCGTTTAATCTTTGACCTTGGTAATGCTTAATTTAAAGCCTAACCGTTTTTTCCCACAACAATGCAATGCACCAAACCCTTAATATTGCGCCATATGACATGAAGATCAATGGTCCTTGTGCCCTCCTCTAACCCTGTACATGCCTAATACTTGAGAAATCAAGCTAGAACTTTCTAGCGAACAATGTCTCCCTAAGAGACCTCAGGAATCCAATTATTCTCTTAATCCTATCACAGTTTTCTACCACATCAATATCCTCATTAAGATACTGAATGATTTGTATACCAATGTAGAGAGGTGTTGTGCTCTGATCTTTTCCATTAACTCGCTTATCCATTTTCCCACGCCTCTCTCTAAGTTATCCTAAACACTCTCCTCCTACAAATACCTTATGACCACAGCTATACATATGCAGTTAGAAAATCTAGCATCTTCATGCAAAATAATGTTTGTGTTTCTAATTTTAGCATAGCTTGTATTCTGTATTTTCTTTTCTTTAATAATTTTATGATGCCTTTCATCCTTTTCTTTAAAACTAAACATTCCCTGCTTCAAACTTTTCTGGTATCTCTTACCCTCCAATAATTAGACCTAGAATTTTGTGTAAAAATAGATGAAATGCTTCATATTAGTTCCACTCTGGAAAAATTGCTATACATCTGGTGTATAATCCAATATGTTCTGTCTGGTTGTTAAAGAGCACAACAAAGCATGATTTGTGCTACCGATGAAAAAGGAAAATGAGACTAAAGTATAAATGTTGAAACATTTGTTTCAGAAAACTGATTATTTTCCACTTTTATGTAGCACTGGAAATAGAGACTAGCTCTTGATTTTCAACTGTATCTTCTGTTAATACATTCTTGCATTGCATGGCCTTTTTCTTGAGCTCCACTTTTGTATAGTTCAAGATTTGTGAGCCTGTAACCTTTTTGAACTCTTCTAAGCCTGTATCACTTTTAGCAAAATGGGATACACCAAATAACTTCACTGGTGTACTAAAAATTGTTCCGTCTCTTCACAACCATGGTAATTCTGATTTTTGATTCATTGTTATTGCAGATATTTTAACGGCAGGATATGCACTGTTTCAGAGTCATAATGTGAGTATATAATAGAGTTATTAATTGTTACCTTTTTCAGTGGCTCTGGAGAAGTATTAATCTTTCTCTAGACCCTAGTTCCTACCTCTCCCACCTCTTTTCTACTATTTTGCTTGTATTGGTGGCTTCCAAATACTTACCTATTACTTGAATGTCCCATAAGTGGCTATGTCCTGTCTGATTTTGGCTTTAGTTTGATAAAATCTAATTCAGTTTTCTTGGGCTTGTGATATAAGTGGAACCATTTTCTCTGGCATGAGTTCTTCCTTGGCTGATATTTTTACAAGCTCTCACATCATGTAATCAGTTTATTGTTTTGTGAGAATGAAATGAACAATCATATAGGTGGCTAGATATGCCCTTCTATAGGTTGCTGAGTGTTGGATGGCTGTTACATATTAATAATTTTGCTTCTTATTTTTGCAGGAGGGACCAGCAAAGGCAAGAGAAGTTCTTGGTGAGAAGATAACATGATTGTGACATATATCTATAATTAGATTTACTGCTAATCATCCCTGATTTTTGTACTTGCTAATAAGTTCCAATAAATCACCTCTTTATAACTGCAGATAATGTGATGCATATTTATATCAAGACGATGACTGAAGATGAGGACAAGGAAGTTGTTGCTCAAGCTTGCATGAGCATAGCAGACATTATAAAGGATTATGGTTACGTGGCTATTGAACCTTGTAAGTGCAGCTCTAATTTGTTCCATTTTCTTGGTGGGATATAGTAGTTCTGGTATTAGGATCCTCATGTCTCCTGCTTCTGTATTCAAAATTTTTCTTATTTCAGATATATCTCGGCTTGTTGATGCAACTTTGGTATTGCTCAGAGAGGAATCAGCCTGTCAGCAATCAGAAGATGATAGTGATGTTGATGATGCTGATGCTGAACATGATGAGGTGCTTATGGATGCAGTCTCTGACCTGCTTCCGGCATTTGCAAAATCCATGGGTGTTCATTTTGCACCAATCTTTGCGAAGCTATTTGAACCTTTCATGAAATTCGCGGTATGGTTGGCTGTTGGTACTTATAACATATCTATTTGCTCCCTCATGCTAAGACTTTCCTAAAATGGAAGCTTAGTGTTTTTATTTTTGAGAACTGCAGAAAGCTTCACGCCCTCCGCAGGATCGAACTATGGTGGTTGCTTGCCTAGCTGAAGTTGCTCAGGATATGGGTGCTCCAATAGCAGGCTATGTTGATGTAATATTAGAATATCAACTTCTTTTTTTTTTTCATATTTGGATCTTCTGCAGTTTCCAGAATTTTCTCTATTTCCTGAAAGTTCTTATCTTGTTTCAGAGAGTAATGCCCTTAGTACTAAAAGAACTAGCATCATCAGAAGCAACCAACAGAAGAAATGCTGCATTTTGTGTTGGAGAGTTGTGTAAAAATGGAGGCGAATCAACTTTCAAGTATCCTTCCATACAGAACCCATGGACTGATCCCTCAATCTCTGTTACATCATGCTTTATTGCCATCTCTCTCCCTCTTCAATATTTATAAATTATCTTTCATAATAGCTTGCTTTGAGACTATGGTGGGTCAAGAGTACTGTAAAAATTTAATGATGATAAAGAATTTGAAAATTTGTGATTAGCTATTTTGACACTGAATTCATTCCCTTTCAAGCCATCTGTATTTCTGGAGCTTTTTTCCTTTCATCAATATCAGATTCTATGGTGATATTTTACGCGGACTTTACCCATTATTTGGGGAATCTGAGCCAGATGCTGTCAGGGATAATGCAGCTGGTGCAGTGGCAAGGATGATAATGGTGCATCCCCAGTCCATCCCATTGAATCAGGTTATTCCTTGGGGTACTTTTATCTCTAATGACGTGACAACTAATTACTGCGATTTAATAATCTGCATTACTATTCAGGTCCTTCCTGCTTTCTTGAAAGTTCTTCCATTAAAGGAAGATCATGAGGAGTCCATGGCTGTCTATAGCTGTGTCTCTAATCTGGTTTTGTCATCCAATCCGCAGGTATTTGTTCGGTCCCTATTGTTAGTACATGCATGTTTATGTATGTTTGTCATCGGATATATTGGCATGCGCTTTTCACATAGAGAGAATTTTCCTAAATTAAACGTGTGCCAAGCATTTGCTTAAGTTAGGTGACTGTTTACCATATTTGACTAAAATTAAGCACTTTTTCCCTCAACATGGAAAAAAGTGTTTACCATATGTGTCGTCTAGAACGTAAACTTTTCAACAAAAACACTTCCAACTATAAGTCCAACTGTATATGTAAATAATTTAAAATACTATTATCTTTCTGCTAAGAGTGCTCTTCTTTAGTTAGATATGAACCAATGCAAACTTAACATTCTTTTACAATTTTTTTGATTTTAGACAATGTGTAATATTTTTCTTCAGTTTTTTTCTTATGTTTATTATAATTATAATCTATTGTAATTTCTACCAAATGTAAAATTTTAGTTTTAATTTATTTTTCGATGTTATGTCAAAATAGTTTATTGTTTTTGCATAAAAGAGAAAAAGTTTATTTTTGAGTACTTCCTCATACAAATAGTATTTTGTGTAGCCAAATCAGGCTAAAGATGACAGTCTAATCCGAGCTTGGAAACTCGATCCGGACTCATCTGAAACTGTCCGAATCCAAAATGACTCAAACCTGAAGCAACCTAATACTGAAGTGATCTGAGACCCGAGAACGAAACAACTCAAGTCCGAAATAGTCAAAAATAAAAAATAACCTGAAGCCAAAGGAGACCCAATAATATCTAAATTTATAACCGACACAACCCGATTTAAAATTTGAAAATGACCTAAATCGTAATTTTTATAAAATAAAAATAATATTTGGTGATATTTAATTACCATATATAATGACTTTTAATACTAATTTTCTTAATATTTTTTATTTTCAATTTTAAAAGATATATTTTGTAATATCTCTGTATATCTAATCTTTTAAAATTATTGTTTTATAAATTGTTAATCATTAAATAAAGTAATTAGCTTGAGTTTATATATGTATATATATATTATATCAAGAAATAAAATTATTAAAAAGTAATCAAATAAAATAATTTAACTTAAGAAATAGATCTTCGTATTTGTTCTTGTAATTCAGTTCAATTTCTGTTTAAATTTTTATTTAAAAGAAAGAAAAGAGTGATTGAAAATAAAATTATGCTTTGAGTAAAAAAGTTAAAATTAATTTTGAACAATTTATCTTAATAAAAGTCAAGAAACTTGGTTGATAATGAAAATTTAATTAAAATAAATTTTCGACATTGATAGCATTTGAATTTAAATTTTTTTAATTTATCAATGGAAACACTTCCATAAGTAAATTAAATAATTAAATTAATTATTCTTAATAATTATATATTGTTAATTTTTGAGAATTTTTGAAGAAAAATCCAAGGTAAAAAATCCGATGGTTCAATAAAAAGGCGGTCGTGCAGATTTGAGGCAGAAGATGGTCCACCACCAGCAGAAAATTTGAACTTTGGATCTTCAACTAGAAAATTCTAAGAAATTTAAATATATAGAATTTTACTGGATAAAATTTATGATGTACTTATATTTAATTAATATTTTTTTTAATATCAAAAAATTAAATCAGATATGTTAATCTGAAAATTTATTCCGAACCTGAGGCAACTCAAACTAGATTTTATCCAAACCCGAAAATAAGTCGGGTCAAAATGACCCGAATCTGAAATTAATTCGAAATAATACGAAACCCGAAGCGATCTTATCCGAACTCAATTCGACTCTCCCGATTGCCATCTCTAGCTAATGACAAAAGGAAGATCGACACTATAGGTGTTACAATAATTAAATTCACTACTTCAGCAAACACTGTTATGTCATACTGCAATCTCGTGTTCATTGGGCAAGTAACCAATCATTTTCATAGATTAATGATTTTAGTTGGGAAAGGTACACTTTAGTTATCCAGGCATTATCTAACTTCTAATGGGAAATCAAAGCTTGACTTCACCTCATTGTGCCAGTAAGGTTTATTCCATTGCATCTGCAATTCAAGATTTACATATTTCATATTTATAAATTTCATATTTCACTTCATTTGTCTAGTTTATGAATTTCACAAGATAGGTTGAGAATGTATCGACACTAGATGGGCTTGAGATCAGTCTGATGGTCTGGAGAGATATTACTTAAAATACACAGTTGAACAGATGATACTAACGATGGTTATAGGTTTCACATTTATTAGTTAGACCTCTTGATCATTTACTCATATAATAAAGTAATTTATGTGCTTTTGTATATTGATTTCAGTTATCAATGTCATGTTCGTTATATCTTTCTTGTGTGCAAAACAGATTCTTACGCTTGTCCCAGAGTTGGTTAATCTTTTTGCTCAAGTTGTGGTGTCTCCGGTTGAAACACCAGAAGTTAAGGCTCAAGTAGGAAAAGCCTTCTCTCACCTCATATCATTATATGGCAATCAAATGCAACCACTTTTGAGCAACCTATCACCAGCACATGCAAATGCTTTGGCTGCATTTGCCCCAAAAGCTTGATGCCTGTTTATAGCTATTGGTCTTCATACCATTTTTGGAGTTGTTTCTCTTCACAGCATTTGTTTCTCAAAGATTTTGTTTTCCAGAGGGAACTCTGCTTTGACAAGGAGCCTAAATCGGGGCAAGGGCTGGTCAACTTATCAGGTATGCAGGAATCTGCTTTAGGGCCCTTTTGCCAGAACACGGACAGCAGTAGGTATTAGGTAGATACTTATAATAACTTAGAGGAAGTCTGCTGGGGAGTAATCAACTAATATTAGCATTCCAAGAACATAAAACATATATAAGATCTATTGCTTGTAGAATCTATCCACTGTTTAGTGGCAGATATAAATGAATGCAACCTAGGATATGATCTATAAATGTTTCTCCAAAATTTAGTAATGGTGAAAGCATCCAGCGCAATGACAACTAAATTTTTATTTTATAAGATTTTCTTCTGGGAAAACTTTAAAGGTTAAATTAATTAAATTCTAGAACCTAAAATCTTATTTGGCTACCTTTTAACTTAAATTTTCATTTATTGGCACCATGTTTTCTCTGGCATGTGTTGTATCTGCTTCATTAGCACCGGTTATCATAAATTGCTTATTTTTACAGGACTTGGACCTCAAATACTTTCGCCCTCTTCTGGGGAGCCATTGTCTTTATATCTTATGGTATTCATTTCTTTTCAAATCTTTCTTTTGCTATTATTTTTTTCCTTCCAGCTTTCAATTTTTTGGTTTGTCGAGGTTGGTTGCATGAAGCGTTTTTGAGTGTGTTATAGGGTATTAATTTGTGATTTTATCCTCTATTTAAAGCAAAAATGTAATTTCTTTTCATATAATTTAATATAAGAGCAGTGCAATTTTCTTTTTTAATTGTGAGTTATGTATAAAGCACAGGTTGCATACGAAGGTTCCATTTGCTGATTTGTGCAAATGATTCATATTGAATTCTCTATTTTTCCATCTTGAAAGTTGTTTCTCTTCGTTTCATATCAGAAAATGGCACTTAGTTGCTTGATGTTGATTTATTCCCCTGCATCGTCTTAAACTTCTAATGTTAAATGTCCGGTGACCAACAGAATGATTAAAGTTGTGAGCATTACTAAATTCTTTTAGTTAGAAGCAAGCAAAGGATTTTATTAATAAGCGAAGGACTAGAGACATGGAAAATCTGAACCTAAGCATGGATACTTTCCAAACCTAAAGGCCTTAGCGGTATGGGATTTAGGAAATCTCATGAATTCAAGTTAGCGCTTGGAAACTCACACACCCTTCCTCCTCTGGGGTAAACTTTTAAGAGCTTTTATATTTTCATACTAAGTGACCCTTTGCTAGCGACCCTTTGCGATGCGTTTGGTTCAGTTCGCTCGTGCTGCAAGCTCACGGTTTGGTTGGTTCATGCTGCAAGCTGCAAGCCCACGGGTCGTACAAAGTGGTATAGATATTTAGTAATCTGCCATATGGTTCCTACGTATGTAGAAAATTGAAGAACTTGTAATTTCATCACACTGTTAAGAGTAAATAAACACCTCAGGGCTAATGTATTTTTTTTTAAGGCAAAAGGTAGAAAAATGCACTTGAACTTATTATAAAATTTCAATTAAGTTTTCATTCCTTTTTTTTTTGGCTAAATTAAATTCATTAATTTTTATAAAAAGTTCAATTAAATTTCTATTCTTTTTTCGGACTAATTAAATTCATTAATTTTTATAAAAGATGTAATTAATTTTTGACGCTAACAGCGTTCAAAATGTTGTTAAGTGTAAGGATCCTATTATTTTAACAGTGCGAATAATAACCGCTCCGAATATTATAAAATTTAAAATCACATTTATATCATATGATGGAGAGAGTTATTTTTTCTTTATTTAATTACATTATAGCTTCTACAAATGTGAATTTTATTTTTATTGTTAATAATCTTTTATCTAAAAAATATTGGTGACAGTGATGGATGGCCACTAAACTTTTTAAGCAAGGCCAAATAAACTTTTTGAGCTTTTTTGGTCATTTTAATCCAAAATTTAATGTTTTTGGTTCATTTAAATCCATTTTCTTGACAAAAATAAGAAATTGAGTTGCACCTCCCACAATAAGCGCGTGAATATAAAAAGAATAAATAATAAATACTGTTTCTAAATTAATCGTTAATATTTTCCTCAAAGCAAATTAATTATTAACATAATAAATAATTAAACAACAAAACTAAATCTTTTTATAATTACTGTTGCTACCATCACCTTATCAACTACGTCACAACTACTGTTTCCGTCCACAACAATCACCCCTAATAATTTCATTTTTCAAATTTAAAACAACATTAACACCTAATAATTTTCTTTTTTCAAATTCATAATAATACTAGCAACGAAAAAACAATCAAAACAACTATTCTCATTAACTATTGTTAGTAATTAAAACAACTAAGATGTTTTATCGAACACCTTGCTTGCATTGTACAAGCAATGATGATTTCAACTCTCCTTCAATCCATTATTCCCTTTCATTTTAAACCATAATAAAATTACAACAACATCAAAATATGAAAAAATCCAATAAAACATCAACAATAGCAAAAAGCACATAAATAATTACAAGAAGAAGAGCTTTGGTGTTCTTTGTTTTTATCAACGAGAGGAGAGATTGCAGGTGTAGTTCCTTCCATAATGGTGGATTTATTCAATTTAGTGGTGGTTGAGAATGAGTAATTTAAAGAAAAAGACGAGATAGAAACCCGAAGACCTGGTGATACTCACAATACTAACCATTGTAAGGCTTAGGATTATCTTTCAGCGATTGGGGCGTAAGCTTCCCTTTTACTTCTGCTTCTATGTAGAGGGCCTTATTGTGATCTCTTCCCTCAAGCGGTAGGTCTTCATTTGAGAAGCTAATCATTTTGGTAGTCTTGTTAGTTACCGTTTTGATCATCTCCTTAGATATAGCTATTATGCTAACACTTATATCAGATAAGGCCGGGATTAGAGCCTTTATGTGGTTTGATGAATGCATAAGCAATTTCCAGACATCGGCTGTCTTTTTCTCATTCCTCCACTGTTCTAGCAACACAACATCCTTGTCTTCAGGTGCTTGCTTCTTTTGCTTTAGCTCTTGTACCTAACTTCTTACCCTTATTCGCTAGCTCACTCTTGGAATCACTATCTGCCTAGATGTCTTTGGCCTCGGCATCTTGAACGTCACTCTCATCCTTAGAATTATACCAGATGGTGATAGCCATGACCGACTTCCTTTCCCCTTCTTTCCAGACCTCCAGGAGACAAGACTCACAAGCGGCTTGGTCGTCATCTGATCTCCAACCACTTGGCACAATAATTTGAGTATTAGCCGAGGGTGGCCTCGAATATCGTACCTTGAAGTCATATTTGCTTGAGGGTTGCCCAAGTAAGTCTTCACACTCATATCGAGGAAGTTGCTCAACCTCCCATTCTATAGAGTCAATTGAGTCCTGAACCTCATGCTTGAGACGGTTGCACTGGTCCGTCATATGCCTAAAAGCCTAGTGATACTTACAATACTGACCATTTTTAGGGTTTGGACTATCTTTCAGCGATTGGGGCTTAAGCTTTCCACTCTATTTTAAGTGTTATAACACCACGGATAGTGGTGCCCCCTAGCTCGGTGAAGGTTCTTTGTAGGCTATCTGGCTTGGTTTTTGGCTCGATTTGAGGTAGATCTTCAAAGGAGTTCATGATGTCCTCTATGCTAAAATCAGGGTTGATCATGGACACTTAGTTTAGGGGTGGTGTGTTGTTATAGTTTGGTAAGGGGTTTCTTCTGGTACTTGGTTGGAATGGGTCAGTGAGCTTTCCGGTGTCGATAAGGTCCTAGATTTCATGCTTCAACTGGATGCAGTTATCGGTGTGGTGGCCAGGTGCTTGGTGGAATTTGTAGTAGGTGCTGAGCTTATATTTGGGTGTGTCTGAGTTTGGTGGGTTTTTAGAGTGGTAGGTTGGAGCATGCTATTCTTAACCAATCTCTCAAAGATCTTAGTGAGAGATTGCTTGAAGTTGGAGAACTTTCTTGGTTGTTGCATAGCATTCACATCCAGGGTCCTACTCCCTCCAGCTCGGTAGTTGGCCCTTCCGCCAATTCTCACGGTCTTTTTTTTATCATTTTCTATTTCTTCAACCTGCAGTCCATCATCTTATAGATCCATGAAGGTTTTAGGGTTCATCATTTGCAACCTTTGAACCCATTCAGGAAGGACATTTCAAACCACCATACAAACTTGGTCCTTTTTAGAGGGCTTATTCTTCATCAATCCGACCTTATTCCTCTATCTAGTTAGGAACTCAGAGAAGGACTTATTTGGCTTCTGCTTAGTGGATTCGCGATCCTTGTTTAACACTTCCAAATGAGTGTTGTAGTGACATTGCTTGACAAAAGAATTGCACAAATCATGCCATTCAGCTTTGGTGAATTTTTCTAGACCATGGTACTAGCCGACATCGGGTCCTTCAAGCAATAGCACAAATAACTTGATAATCTAGATCTTACTCAGCTGAGTAGTTATTATAATGGTTACACACTCCTTTAGATGAACCTTTGGGTCACCAGTCCATTGAACTTGTACATCTCAAACATTCTGAACTTCGCAGACAGCTTATCTTCCCCTGTCAAAACCAACTCTTTGAAATCATAGGCTGGATTCAAACCTCTGATTTCCAGCATACCCTGCATCTTGTCAAGCCGGGCGCTCAAACCACTCATAGCTTCATTGGTGGCAAGGGAAATTTCCCTTTTAGCTTGGTCTAGTATGAACTCATCAAAGTCCTAAAATGTTTGAGGCACTCCCCTTCTAGCTGGGTCTTCAGTGTTGGCATTAGCATTGGTCACGATAGTAGTGGCAGCAGCAGCTTCAGCGACAACAGAGCCGGGTCAATAGCAATAGAAGGGTTAGCCGGCGCAACCGGAGTAGTAGATGGGGCTTGGTTTGCAGCCATCCTAGCCAATAGTTGTTGAAGTTCCTCCTAAATCACACCCTTCAAATCTGGAATGACAACATTCTTAAGGACCTCGACGTCTTGTTCGTTGGACACCCCTTCGGTAGTTTGGCATCTCGGTCTTTCTAGGTGTTCTAACACTATCTTGATCCTTAAAGAACTGGGTACTCTTTCCAGCCTCCTACTGTCTTGCCTCTTCCAACCTACAGGAGAGTCTACATGGTTAAAAACCAAAGGTTAGTATGATGCATGGGATGCATGATGCACATGCCATAAGCTCTCAAGGCGGATTAAAACAAATAAGGTTATGTTTCTTAGTGTAAGCATAAAGTTCATTTTATTGAACATGCTGGCTACTTTGGGATCCATGTAGTCCTCGTAGAGAATAACCACTTGGAATCTAATAAGGGTGTCCACCTCTTTGACAACTTCATGGATTGTAAGACGACTTTACCACCTTCAGCGTGAATAGTGACGATCTCGCCTTTATGAGGGACTTTCACTTTCTGATGCATTGTAGAAGGGAATCCTCCTAGGGTATGGAACCGTGACCTTCCCAATAATAGTGCATAAGTTACTGGGATGTCCAGGACAGTAAAATCCACCCAGGATTCAATTGCATTTGTCTTCACCAGTGTTGAAAACGTCCCTTTTTTTTCTCGTTACAGGCCCTTATAACTATCTCTGATGGTTTTAGGTCCTTCGCAGTCATCCCAAATCTAGGGAGTATGCGAGATGGACATGCGTTGATAGCTGGCCCATTATCAACCATCATACATGGGCTTCTTTTCCGTTTCACCTTTGCTGCTATGTAAAGGGCCTTGTTGTGGTCCCTTACCTTAACAGGTAGGTCCTAGTCTGAGAATGTGATCATTCCAATGGTCTTACAAATTACCATTTTGATCATCTCCTATAGGGTTGCTCTTGTGGTGACACTTATACTAGATAAGGCCTGGATCAGATCCTTTCTATATTTTGATGAATGCATTAGCAGCTCTTAAATGTCAGTTGTCTTCTTCTCCTTTTTCCACAATTCTAGCAACACGAAATCCCCGTCTTTAGGTGTTTGCTTCTCTTGCTTCAGCTATTGTACCTCGGCTTCCTTAGCCTTACTCGCTGGCTCAGTCTCAGAATCGCTGTCTGCCCAAATGTCTTTAGCCTCGACGTTTTGAACCTTATTCTCATCACTGAAACTATACCAGATGTCGATAGCCATTACTAACTTCTTTTTGCCCTCTTTTCAGACCTCTAAGAGACAAGGCTCACAAATGGCTTGATTGTCATGTGATCCTCAATCACTTGGCATAATATCCTCAATCCGAACATCAGTTGAGGGTGGCCTTGAGTGCCAGATCCTAAAATCATATATGCTCGAGGGTTGCCCAAGCAGGTCTTCACATTCATATCGAGGAAGTTGCTCAACCTCCCATTCTCCAGAGTCGATTAAGTCCTGGATCTCGTGCTTCAAACGGTTGCATTGGTCTGTCACATGCCCGAAAACCTGGTGATACTCACAACACTAACCATTGTGAGGCTTAGGAATATTTTTCAGCGATTGGGGCGTAAGCTTCCCTTTTACTTCTGCTTCTATGTAGAGGGCCTCATTGTGATCTCTTACCTCAAGCAGTAGGTCTTCATCTAAGAAGTTGATCATTCCGATAGTCTTGTCAATTACCATGTTGATAATCTCCTTAGGTATAGCTATTGTGCTAACACTTATACTAGATAAGGCCTGGATTAGAGCCTTTATGTGGTCTAATGAATGCATCAGCAGTTCCCAAACGTCAGTTATCTTTTTCTCCTTCCTCCACTATTCTAATAACACGGCATCCTTGTCTTCAGGTACTTGTTTCTCTTACTTTAGCTCTTGTACCCCAACTTCATTACCCTTATCCGCTGGCTCACTCTTGAAATCATAGTTCTACACAGATGTCTTTGGCCTCGGCATCTTGAACGTCACTCTCATCCCTAGAACTATACCAGATGTCGATAGCCATGACTGACTTCCTTTCCCTTACTTTCTAGACCTCCAAGAGACAAGGCACACAAGCGGCTTGGTTGTCATCTAATTCCCAACCACTTAGCACAATATCCTCAATTTGAATATCAGTCGAGGGTGGCCTCGAATATCGGACTTTGAAGTCATATTTGCCCGAGGACTGCCCAAGTTAGTCTTCACACTTATATCAAGGAAGTTGCTCAATCTCCCATTCTCTAGACTCAATTAAGCCTAAACCTCATGCTTGAGACGATTGCACTAGTCCGTCACATGCTCAAAAGCCTGGTGATACTTACAATACTGACCATTTTGAGGCTTTGCACTATCTTTTGACGATTAGGGCTTAAGCTTTCCACTATATTTTAAGTGTTAGAACACCACGGATAATGGTGCCCTCAGCTCGGTGAAGGCTCTTTGTAGGCTATCTGGCTTGGTTTGAGGTAGGTCTTCAAAGGAGTTCATGATTACCTCTTTGCTGAAATCAAGGTTGATCATGGACACTTGATTTAGGGGTGGTGTGTTGTTGTAGTTTGGTAAGGAGTTTCTTCTAGTACTCGGTTGGTATGGGTCAATGAGCTTTCCAGCATCGATAAGGTCTTGGATTTCATGCTTCAACCATATGCAGTTATCGATGTGGTGGCCAGGTGCTTATTGGAATTTACAGTAGGTGTTGGGCTTGTATTCGGGTGCGTTTAGGTTTAGTGGGTTTTCAGGGTAGTAAGTTGGAGCATATGCCATTTTGAACCAATCTCTCAAATATCTTAAAGAGAGGTTGCTTGAAGTTGGAGAACTTCCTCGGTTTTTGCACAACATTCACATCCATGATCCTACTCCCTCCAGCCTGGTAGTTCGCCCTTTCGCCAGTTCTCACGGTCTTTCTTTTGTCATTCTCTATTTACTCGACCTGCAGTCCGTCATCGTATAGATTAATGAAGGTTTTAAGGTTCATCATTTGCAATCTTTCAACCCATCTAGGAAGGAAATTTTAGACCACCATATGAACTTGGTACTTTTTAGAGGGCGTGTTCTTCATTAGTCCGGCCATATTCCTCCACCTAGTCAGGAAATCAGAGAAGGACTCATTTAGCTTCTGCTTAGTGGATTCGAGATCTCTAATTGACACTTCCAAATGGATGTTGTGGTTATAATGCTTGACAAAAGAATTGCACAATTCACACCATTTAGCTTTGGTAAATTATTCTAGACCATGGTACTAGTTGACATTGGGTCCTTCAAGCGATAACACAAATAACTTGGCAATCTGGGTCCTACTCAGCTAAGTAGTCCATGATGGTTACATACTCCTTCAGATGAACCTTTGGATCACCAATCCCGTTGAACTTGTTCATCTTAAGTATTCTGAACTTCGCAAGCAACTTATCTTCCCTTATTAAAACCAACTCTTTAAAATCATAGGTTGGATTCCAACCTTTGATTTCCAGCATACCCTGCATCTTGTTAAACTGGGCGCTCAGACCACTCACAGCTTCATTGGTGGCAAGGGCAGTTTCCCTCTTAGCCTGGTCTAACATGAACTCATCGAAGTCCTAAAAATTTTGGGGTACTCCCCTTCTAGCTGGATCTTCAATGTTGGCTTTAGCATTGGTCGCGACAGTAGTGGCAGTAGCAGTTTCAGTGACACCTATAGTCAGTCAATAGCAACAGAAGGGTTAGCAAGGCAACAGGAGCAGCAGGTGGGACTTGGTTTGCAGCCATCCTAGCCAAGAGTTATTGGAGTTCCTCCTAAATCCCACCCTTCAAGTCCTTAATGACACCATTCTTAAGGATCTTGACGTCTTGTTCATTAGCTCTTTCGTTGGCCATCCCTTCAGTAGTTTAGTATCTCGGTCTGTCTAGGTGTTCTAACACTGTTCTGATCCTTAAAGAAATGGGTACTCTTTCCAGCCTCCTAATATCTTGCCTCTTCCAACCCACAAGAGAGTCTATATGGCTAAAAACCAAGGGTTAGTATGATGCATGTGAAATGCACAAGGACAAAGAAAAAGGTTAGTACACACACAATTGTATACAATATATCTTTCCAACCTTATTACTCCCGCACATGGTTCATGGTAAGCCTTCCTTTCCTAGGATTTTTTGTTTAGGCTTTCTATTAACATGGGATAGTAGGCTTGATGCACATGTCATAAGCTCTCAAAGCGGATTAAAACAAATAAGGTGATGTTTCTTAGTGTAAAAATAAAAAAGCCTGCATATTTTGGGCTTAGGGCTTGGTTCCACATTGTGCCAAGGCCTTTCAATACTTGGGCTTAAAATACTTACAAGGAAAATATCTCATATAGCAAGCAACAAGGTACCTAGGAGAAATTACAACGGTCATTACTATGGGCTAAGTCTTGGGTAAGGATAAAAGGCTTCCAAAAGCAAAAAAGTGTTCTTCTTTAGCTCGTCTCCCCACTCAAGGGTCTACGTGACGAAGAAAATATACTCATTACTTGTGAGTGACGGTAGCGAGTATCACAATTCTAGGATTCAAGTGGAGCCAAAGAACCGCTAACCGATGCCATCGAGGCCATAGGGACTAATGTGTATAGTATGTGAAAGTGTAATAATGCAAGAATAATATATTAAATAATAAAATTAAAGATAAAAATATGCTGGAATCAACTTCTCTTATCCCTAGAGAAGTCGCCACAGTGGGCAGCGATTTCGGGCACGCACCCAAGTGTCTTTAGTGACTACGACACTGTAAGGCTTTTCAACCTAATCAGAAATATGCTAATGAGTCACTGAGACTAGCGAGGAGATGGGAGTCGCCACTCTGGTAATCATTGGGATACTTTTACTAATGAGTGGCATTTCTCAGATTCCATAAGGAAGCTTACACTACCAAGTCCATAGATGGATGTGGAAGCCAACTTCCTTATTTGTGCATATTAGTCTTTAATTTTATTGTTTAACAAATTATTCCCTGTAAAGGCAAGCAATTCATACATAGGCATGCCAAAATAATACACATAATACACATAAATCTAGTCTAATTTAATTAACCCAACCCATATTAGAACGGTTAACATAGTTTACTAGCTAATTATTTAGAAGGCCCATCTAGTCTAGCCCAATTACCAATCATGCTCTTGGATTCCAGCCTTTAAGCCTAATGGACTACTTATTATATTGAGGCCCATTCAGTGTGATCCTAATTCTAACTAAGCATGCCAATGCCCCCTAAATCTACTTAAATTTTAGAATTTTAGGCCTAGTTAAAGTTGATTAATATGAGAAAACAACTCCATAAGAGGGGTTTATTTGTAAATAATAGAAAAAACCCTATTCGAGGGGTATATTTGTGAGTATGAGAAAGCAATCCCGTAAAAGGGATATATTTCTTAATATGAGAAAACAACCACGTAAGAGGGTTATATTTGTAAATAATAAAAAATAACCCCGAAAAGAGTATATTTATGAATATGAGAAAACAACTCCATAAAAGAGGTATCTTTATAAATATGAAAAACCATCCCCATACAAGGGGTATATTTGTGAGTATGATAAAGCAGCAACCCCGTAAAACAAGTATATCTTTTAGTATGAGAAAACAACCCGGCAAGTGGAGTTTATTTGCGAGTATTAGAAAATCACTCCGTAAAAGGGGTATATTTAAGAATATGAGAAATCAACCCCGTACGAGGGGTATATTTGTGAGTTTAAGAAAGCATCCCCGTAAAAGGAGTTTATTTTTTAATATGAGAAAATAATCCCGTAAGAGAGATATATTTGTATATATTAGAAAATAACCCTATAAGAGGAGTATATTTGTGAGTTTGAGAAAACAACCCCGTAAAAGGTGTTTATCTTTTAATATGAGAAAACAACCCGTCAGAGGGGTATATTTATAAATATTAGAAAATAACCCCGAAAGAGGGGTATATTTGTGGATATGAGAAAACCACCCCGTAAAAGAGGTATATTTGTCAATATAAGAAAGCAACCTCGCAAGTGTGGTATATTTGTGAGTTTGAAAACACAACCACGTAAAATGAGTATATTTTTTATATGAGAAAACAACCCCGTAAGAGGGGTATATTTGTGAGTATGAGAAAACAACTCCATAAATTGAGTATTTTTTTAATATAAGAAAACAACCACTTAAGAAGGGTATATTTATAAATATGAGAAAACAACCACTTAAGAAGGGTAAATTTATAAATATTAGAAAATAACCCTATAAGAGAGGAATATTTTTAAGTATTAGAAAATAACCACGTAAGAGGGGTATATTTGTGAGTATGAGAAAACAACCCCATAAAAGTGGTATGTTTGTCAATATAAGAAAACAACCCCGTAAGTGGGATATATTTATGAGTATGGCAAAACAATCCCGTAAAAGGGGTATATCTATAAATACGCGAAAACAACCCTGTAAGAGGGGTATATTTGTAAGTATGAGAAAACAACCCCATAAAATGAGTATATTTTTTAATATGAGAAAACAACCCCTTAAGAAGGGTATATTTATAAATATTAGAAAACAACCCTAGAAGAGGGGTATATTTATGAATATGAAAAAATAAATCTGTAAACCAGGTTTTATTTGTCAATATAAGAAAATAACCCTGTAAAAGGGGTATATTTGTAAATATTACAAAAAAAATCCCGTAAGTGGAGTATATTTGTAAATATTAAAAAAAAACCTGTAAGAGTGGTATATTTGTGAGTATGAGAAAAGAACCCCGTAAAAGGAGTATATTTATGAATATGAGAAAAAAATCCCGTAAAAGGGATATATTTCTTCATATGAGAAAACAACTCCGTAAGAACTATATTTGTAAATATTAGAAAACAACCCCTTAGACGGGTATATTTATGAGTATGAGAAAATAAACTAGTCAAAGGGCTATATTTACCAATATAGGAAAACAACCCTGTAAAAGGGGTATATATGTAAACATTAGAGAATAACCCCATAAGTGGGGTACATTTGTAAATATTAGAAAACAACCTTGTAAGTGGGTTATATTTATGAGTATAAGAAAACAACCCCATAAAGGAGTTTATCTTTTAATATGAGAGCCAGATCCCGTAAGAGGGGTATACTTGTAAATATTAAAGAACCAAACTTTAAGAGGGGTATATCTTTGAGTTTGAGAAAACAACTCCGTAAAAGGAAAATACTTGTCAATATAAGAAAATAACCCTGTAAGTGAGGTATATTTGTGAGTATGAGAAAACAACCCCATACATGGGGTATATTTATGAACTTGCGAAATCATCCCTGTAAGAGGGATATATTTGTGAATATAAAAAAAACTTGTAAATGGGGTATATTTTTCAATATAAGAAAACAACCCCGCAAGTGTGGTATATTTATAAGTTTGAAAACATAACTCCATAAAAGGAGTATATTTTTAATATGAGAAAACAACCCCGTAAAAGGGGGTACATTTGTAACTATTACAAAACAACCACATAAGAAATGTATATTTTTATATATTAGAAAACAATCACGTAAGAGGAGTATATCTTTGAGTATGAGAAAACAACTTCGTAAAAGGAAAATATTTGTCCATATAAGAAAACAACCTCGTAAATGAGTTATATTTGTGAATATGAAAAACAACCCCATGACACGAGGTATATTTATGAACTTGAGAATTCAACCCCCTAAGAGGAGTGTATTTGTAAATATAAGAAAACAACCCCGTAAAAGGGGTATATTTGTGAATATTAGAAAATAACCCCGTAAGAGGGTATATTTCTGAGTGTGAGAAGACAATCCTGTAAAAGGGGTATATTTCTCAATATAACAAAATAACTCCGTAAGAGGGTTATATTTGTAAATATTACAAAACAACCCTGTAAGCGGGGTATATTTATAAATATTACAAAGTAACCCCATAAGAGGGGTATATCTGTGAGTATGAGAAATAACATTGTAAAAGGGGTAAGTTTTTTAATATGAGAAAACAACCCTGTAAGTGGGTATATTTGTTAGTATGAGAAAATAACACCATAAAAGGTGTATACTTATGAGTATATCGTAATTGTGATATATTTGTTAGTATATTTTTTAATACGAGAAAACAACCCTCTAAGAGGGGGTATATTTATGAGTACTAGAAAAAAATCCTGTAAGAGGAGTATATTTGTGAATATTAGAAACAACCCTGTAAGAGGGGTATATTTGTGAATATTAGAAAATAAACTTGTAAGAGAAGTATATTTGTGAATATGAGAAAGCAATCCCGTAAAAAGAGTATATTTATAAATATGAGAAAACAACCTCATAAGAGATATATTTGTGAGTATGAAAAAACAACCCCGTCACAGGGGTATACTTGTGAGTATAAGATAACAACCCCGTAAGAGGGGTATATTTATAAATATTAGAGAATAACCCCGGAACAAATGACTATTTATGAGTATGAGAAAATAACCTCGTAAAAGGGTATATTTTTAATGTGAGAGAATAACCCCGTAAGAGGGGTATAATTAAATGTGAGAAAATAACCCCATAAAAACGGTATATTTGTAAATATTAGAAAACAACCTCATAAGAGGGGTATATATGTGAGTATGAGAAAATAACCCTGTAAGAGATGAATATTTGTCAATATAAGGAAACAATC
The DNA here is from genome assembly GCF_019578655.1 of Ricinus communis. Classification (NCBI taxonomy): domain Eukaryota; kingdom Viridiplantae; phylum Streptophyta; class Magnoliopsida; order Malpighiales; family Euphorbiaceae; genus Ricinus; species Ricinus communis. The sequence goes on from NC_063259.1 coordinate 1,074,217, forward strand.
CTTTAAGTGTAGTATATTTATGAATATTAGAAAACAACCACGTAAGTAGCATATATCTATAAATATTAGAATACAACCTAATAAGAGTGGTGTATTTGTCAGTATAAGAAAATAACCTCCATAAGTGGTGTATATTTGTGAGCATGAGAAAATAATCCCTTAAAAGGGGTATCTTTATAAATATTAAAAGACAACCCTATAAGAGGGATATATCTTTGAGTATGAGAAAACAACCCCGTAAGAGGGGTATATTTATAAATATTAAAAAATAACATTGTAAGAAGGGCATATTTGTTAGTATAAGAGAACAACCTCGTAAGAGGGGTATATTTATAAATATTAAAAAACAACCTTGTAAGAGGGGCATATTTGTTAGTATGAGAGAACAACCCTGTAATATAGGGTGTATTTATGAATATGAGAAATCAACCCTATAAGATGGGTATATTTGTGAGTATGAGAAACAATCCCGTAAAAGGGGCATATTTGTCAATATAAGAAAACAACCTCGTAAGTGTGGCATATTTGTCAGTATGAAAAAATAACCTCGTAAGAAGGGGTATATTTGTGAATATTAAAAAACAATCACGTAAGAGAGTTAAATTTGTAAATACTAGAAAGCAACCCCGTAGGAGGGACATATTTCTAAGTATGATAAAATAATCCCGCAATAGTGGTATATTTTTCAATATAAGAAAACAACTCTGTAAGTGGGGTATTTTTGTAAGTATGACAAAATAACCTCGTAAAGGGGTATATATTTATTAATATGAGAAAACAAACCCGTAAGAAGGTATATTTATGAGTTTGAGAAAGCAACCCCGTAAAAGCGACATATTTTTCAATATGAGAAAACATCATCATAAGAGAGGTATGCTTATAAATATTAGTAAATAACCCTGTAAGAGGAGTATATTTATGAGTGTGAGAAAACAACCCCGTAAAAGAGATTTTATTTTTTAATATGACAAAACAATCCCTTAAAAGGGTTATATTTGTAAATATTAGCAAACAACCTCGTAAGAGAGGTATATTCATGAGTATGAGAAAATAACCTCATAAAATGGGTATATTTGTCAACATAAGAAAACAACCCCGTTAGTGGGTATATTTATGAGTTTGAGAAAATAACTCCATAAAAGGAGTATATTTATGAATATGTGAATTTAAGCCCGTAAGAATGGTATATTTGTGAATATAAGAAAACAACCCCATAAAAGCGATAGAATTTTCAATATAAAAAAAACAACCTCGTAACGAGGTATATATTTTAGCATGAATAAAACTCCGTAAAAGGGGTATATTTTTTAATATGAGAAAACAATTCCCTAAGAATGGTATATTAATATTTTTTAGTATGAGAAAATAACCCCCTAAAAGGGGTATATTTCTGAACATGAGAAACCAACCTGGTAAGAGGGGTATATTTGTAAATATTAGAAAACAACCTTGTAACAAGGGTATACTTATGAGTATGAGAGAACAACCCTATAACACATGATATATTTATGTATATGAGAAATCAAACCTGTAAGAAGGGTATGTTTATGATTATGAGAAACAATCCCGTAAAAGGAGTATATTTGTCAATAAACGAAAACAATCTTGTAAGTGTGGCATATTTGTTAGTATGAAAATATAACCCCATAAAATGAGTATATTTTTTGATATGAGAAAACAACCCCATAAGAAGGGGTATATTTATGAATATTAGAAAACAACCACGTAAGAGGGGTATATTTGTAAATATTAAAAAATAACCCCGTAGGAGGGGTATATTTATAAGTATGATAAAACAATCCCGCAATAGTGGTATATTTATCAATATAAGAAAACACCCCGTAAGTGCGGTATTTTTGTGAATATGACAAACAAAACCCGTAAAAAAGGGACATATTTATGAATATGAGAAAACAACCCCGTAAGAGGGGTATATTATGAGTTTGAGAAAACAACCCCGTAAAAGGGGCATATTTATCAATATGAGGAAACATCCCCATAAGAGTGGTATGTTTGTAAATATTAGTAAATAATACTGTAGCAGAAGTATATTTGTGAGTGTGAGAAAACAACCTCGTAAAAGAGGTTTTGTTTTCTAATATGACAATCCCCTAAGAGGGTAATACTTGTAAATATTAGCAAATAACCTCATAAGAGGAGTATATTTATGAGTATGAGAAAACAACCTTGTAAAAGGGATATATTTGTCAACATAAGAAAACAACCTCGTAAGTGGGTATATTTGTGAATTTGAGAAAACAACTCCATAAAAGGGGTATATTTATGAATATGTGAAATAGAGCCCATAAGAGGGGTATATTTGTGAATATGAGAAAACAACCCCATAAAAGCGGTAGATTTCTCAATATAAGAAAGCAACACTGTAATTGGGTATATATTTTAGCATAAAAAACCCCGTAGAAAAGGTATATTTTTTAATATGAGAAAACAACCCCCTAAGATTGGTGTATTAATATTTTTGAGCATGAGAAAACAACCCCCTAAAAGGGGTATATTTCTAAATATGAGAAAACAACCTGGTAAGAGGGGTATATTTGTGAGTATGAGAAAACAACACTGTAAAAGGAGTATATTTTTTAATGTGAGTAAACAACCTCATAAGAGGGGTATATTTGTAAATATTACAAATAACCCCGAAAGAGGCGTATGTTTGTCAGTATGAGAAAACAACCTCATAAAAATGGTATATTTATAAATATGAAGAAACAACCTCGTATGAGGGGTATATTTGTGAGTATGAGAGCGCAACCCTATAAAACGGCTATATTTTTTAGTTTGAGAAAAGAACCCGTAAGTGGGGTATATTTGTGAATATGTGTAAACAATCCAGTAGAAGGGGTATACTTATCAAAATAAGAAAACAACCCCGTAAGTGGGGTATATTTGTGGGTATGCAAAAACAACTACGTAAAAGGGGTATATTTATAAATATGAGAAAATAACCTTCTAAGAGGATTATATTTGTAAATATTAGAAAACAACCTTGTAAGAGGTATATTTATGAATATGAGAAAACAACCCCGTAAGATAGGTATATTTGTCTGTATAAGAAAACAAGTCCGTAAAAGCAAAATATTTGTCAATATCAGAAAACAACCTAGTAAGTGGGATATATTTATGAGTGTTAAAAAATAATAACATAAAAGGAGTATATTTATTAATATGAGAAAACAATCCCATAAGACGACATATTTATAAATATTAAAAAACCGCAAAAGGAGTATATTTGTGAGTATGAGAAAACAATCCCGTAAATGGGGTTTATCTTTTAATATGAGAAAACAATCTCGTAAGAGGGGTAATATGTGATTATGAGAAAACAACCCCGTAAAGAAGGAATATTTGTCAATATAAGAAAACAACCCCGTAAGTGGAGTATATTTGTGAGCATGAGAAAGCAACCCCGTAATACAAAGTATATTTCTGAATATGAGAAAATAACACCTTAAAAAAGATATATTTATGAATATGAGAAAGCAATCCCGCAAGTGGGGTATATTTATGAGTGTGAGAAAACAACATCGTAAAAGGGTTATATTTTTTAATATGAGAAAACAACCCCGTAAGAGGGTATAATTGTAAATATAAAAATACAACCCTATAAGAGGAGTATGAGTATATTTGTGAGTATGAGAAAACAACACCGTCAATGGGATTTATATTTTAATATAAGAAAACAACCCCTTCAAAGATGTATATTTGTAAATATTTGAAAACAACCCTTTACGAGGGGTATATGTGTGAGTATGAGAAAACAACCCCGTAAAAGAGGAATATTTTTAATATAAGAAAACAACCCTTTAAGTGGGGTATATTTAGATATATTATAAAAAAACCCCGTAAGAAGGGTATGTTTGTGAGTATGAGAAAACAACCACCTAAAAGTGGTATATTTGTTAATATAAGAAATAATCCCATAAGAGTGGCATATCTATGAATATGAGAAAGCCACCGGTTATGACCCTGTAAGATTGATATATTTGTAAATATTTGAAAATAACCCTTACGAGGGGTATATATGTGAGTATGAGAAAACAACCCCGTAAAAGAGAAATATCAATATAAGAAAACAACCCCGTAAGTGTGGTATATTTATAAGTATGAGAAAAGAACCCCGTAGCAGGGGGTATATTTATAAATATGAGAAATCAACCCTGTAAGAGGGGTATCTTTGTGAATATGAGAAAACAACTCCGTAAAAGGGGTATATTTGTTAATATTAGAAAACAACCCTATAAGTGTGGTACATCTGTCGGTATGAAAAACTAACCTCGTAATATGAGTAAATTTTTTAATTCGAGAAAGTAACCCCTTAAGAGGGGGTATATTTGTGAACATTACAAAACAAGCACCTAAGAGGGATATATTTGTCAAAATAAGAGAACAACCCCGTAAGTGCGGTATATCTATGGGTATGAAAAAACATCGCCGCGAACAGGGTATATTTATGAATATGAGAAAACAACCCCGTAAGACAGATATATTTGTGTGTATGAGAAAACAAGTCTGTAAAAAGAAAAATTTGTCAATATCAGAAAATAGCCCCACAAGTATGATAAGACAACCCTGTAAGTGGAGTTTATTTGTGAGTATGAGAAAGCAACCTCGTAAGTAGGGTATATTTGTGTATATGAGAAAAAAGTCCGTAAAAGGAAAATATTTGTCAATATTAGAAATCAATCCCGTAAATGGGTTATATTTATGAGTGTTAGAAAAGAACCCCATAAAAGGGGTATATTTATTAATATGAGAAAGCAATCGCGTAAGAGGATATATCTGTAAATATTAAAAAATAAAACTGTAAGAATAGTATATTTGTGAGTATGAGAAAATAACCCCATAAATGGGGTTTATCTTTTAATATGAGAAATCAATCTCGTAAGAGGGGTATATCTGTGAGTATGAGAAAACAACCTCGTAAAAGAGGAATATTTGCCAATATAAGAAAACAACCCCTTATGTGGGATATAATTATGAGCATGAGAAAACAACTCCGTAACACGGAGTATATTTATGAATATGAGAAAACAACCCCATAAGTGGGGTATATTTGTGAGTGTGAGAAAACAATCCGTAACAGGGGTATATTTTATAATATGAAAAAACAACCCTATAAGAGGGTATAATCGTAAATATAAAAAAAACCCTATAAGAGGAGTATATTTATGAGTATGATAAAACAATCCCGCAATAGTGGTATATTTATCAATATAAGAAAACACCCCGTAAGTGCGGTATTTTTGTGAATATGACAAACAAAACCCGTAAAAAAGGGACATATTTATGAATATGAGAAAACAACCCCGTAAGAGGGGTATATTATGAGTTTGAGAAAACAACCCCGTAAAAGGGGCATATTTATCAATATGAGGAAACATCCCCATAAGAGTGGTATGTTTGTAAATATTAGTAAATAATACTGTAGCAGAAGTATATTTGTGAGTGTGAGAAAACAACCTCGTAAAAGAGGTTTTGTTTTCTAATATGACAATCCCCTAAGAGGGTAATACTTGTAAATATTAGCAAATAACCTCATAAGAGGAGTATATTTATGAGTATGAGAAAACAACCTTGTAAAAGGGATATATTTGTCAACATAAGAAAACAACCTCGTAAGTGGGTATATTTGTGAATTTGAGAAAACAACTCCATAAAAGGGGTATATTTATGAATATGTGAAATAGAGCCCATAAGAGGGGTATATTTGTGAATATGAGAAAACAACCCCATAAAAGCGGTAGATTTCTCAATATAAGAAAGCAACACTGTAATTGGGTATATATTTTAGCATAAAAAACCCCGTAGAAAAGGTATATTTTTTAATATGAGAAAACAACCCCCTAAGATTGGTGTATTAATATTTTTGAGCATGAGAAAACAACCCCCTAAAAGGGGTATATTTCTAAATATGAGAAAACAACCTGGTAAGAGGGGTATATTTGTGAGTATGAGAAAACAACACTGTAAAAGGAGTATATTTTTTAATGTGAGTAAACAACCTCATAAGAGGGGTATATTTGTAAATATTACAAATAACCCCGAAAGAGGCGTATGTTTGTCAGGATGAGAAAACAACCTCATAAAAATGGTATATTTATAAATATGAAGAAACAACCTCGTATGAGGGGTATATTTGTGAGTATGAGAGCGCAACCCTATAAAACGGCTATATTTTTTAGTTTGAGAAAAGAACCCGTAAGTGGGGTATATTTGTGAATATGTGTAAACAATCCAGTAGAAGGGGTATACTTATCAAAATAAGAAAACAACCCCGTAAGTGGGGTATATTTGTGGGTATGCAAAAACAACTACGTAAAAGGGGTATATTTATAAATATGAGAAAATAACCTTCTAAGAGGATTATATTTGTAAATATTAGAAAACAACCTTGTAAGAGGTATATTTATGAATATGAGAAAACAACCCCGTAAGATAGGTATATTTGTCTGTATAAGAAAACAAGTCCGTAAAAGCAAAATATTTGTCAATATCAGAAAACAACCTAGTAAGTGGGATATATTTATGAGTGTTAAAAAATAATAACATAAAAGGAGTATATTTATTAATATGAGAAAACAATCCCATAAGACGACATATTTATAAATATTAAAAAAACCCTGCAAAAGGAGTATATTTGTGAGTATGAGAAAACAATCCCGTAAATGGGGTTTATCTTTTAATATGAGAAAACAATCTCGTAAGAGGGGTAATATGTGATTATGAGAAAACAACCCCGTAAAGAAGGAATATTTGTCAATATAAGAAAACAACCCCGTAAGTGGAGTATATTTGTGAGCATGAGAAAGCAACCCCGTAATACAAAGTATATTTCTGAATATGAGAAAATAACACCTTAAAAAAGATATATTTATGAATATGAGAAAGCAATCCCGCAAGTGGGGTATATTTATGAGTGTGAGAAAACAACATCGTAAAAGGGTTATATTTTTTAATATGAGAAAACAACCCCGTAAGAGGGTATAATTGTAAATATAAAAATACAACCCTATAAGAGGAGTATGAGTATATTTGTGAGTATGAGAAAACAACACCGTCAATGGGATTTATATTTTAATATAAGAAAACAACCCCTTCAAAGATGTATATTTGTAAATATTTGAAAACAACCCTTTACGAGGGGTATATGTGTGAGTATGAGAAAACAACCCCGTAAAAGAGGAATATTTTTAATATAAGAAAACAACCCTTTAAGTGGGGTATATTTAGATATATTATAAAAAAACCCCGTAAGAAGGGTATGTTTGTGAGTATGAGAAAACAACCACCTAAAAGTGGTATATTTGTTAATATAAGAAATAATCCCATAAGAGTGGCATATCTATGAATATGAGAAAGCCACCGGTTATGACCCTGTAAGATTGATATATTTGTAAATATTTGAAAATAACCCTTACGAGGGGTATATATGTGAGTATGAGAAAACAACCCCGTAAAAGAGAAATATCAATATAAGAAAACAACCCCGTAAGTGTGGTATATTTATAAGTATGAGAAAAGAACCCCGTAGCAGGGGGTATATTTATAAATATGAGAAATCAACCCTGTAAGAGGGGTATCTTTGTGAATATGAGAAAACAACTCCGTAAAAGGGGTATATTTGTTAATATTAGAAAACAACCCTATAAGTGTGGTACATCTGTCGGTATGAAAAACTAACCTCGTAATATGAGTAAATTTTTTAATTCGAGAAAGTAACCCCTTAAGAGGGGGTATATTTGTGAACATTACAAAACAAGCACCTAAGAGGGATATATTTGTCAAAATAAGAGAACAACCCCGTAAGTGCGGTATATCTATGGGTATGAAAAAACATCGCCGCGAACAGGGTATATTTATGAATATGAGAAAACAACCCCGTAAGACAGATATATTTGTGTGTATGAGAAAACAAGTCTGTAAAAAGAAAAATTTGTCAATATCAGAAAATAGCCCCACAAGTATGATAAGACAACCCTGTAAGTAGAGTTTATTTGTGAGTATGAGAAAGCAACCTCGTAAGTAGGGTATATTTGTGTATATGAGAAAAAAGTCCGTAAAAGGAAAATATTTGTCAATATTAGAAATCAATCCCGTAAATGGGTTATATTTATGAGTGTTAGAAAAGAACCCCATAAAAGGGGTATATTTATTAATATGAGAAAGCAATCGCGTAAGAGGATATATCCTCAGAAATATTAAAAAATAAAACTGTAAGAATAGTATATTTGTGAGTATGAGAAAATAACCCCATAAATGGGGTTTATCTTTTAATATGAGAAATCAATCTCGTAAGAGGGGTATATCTGTGAGTATGAGAAAACAACCTCGTAAAAGAGGAATATTTGCCAATATAAGAAAACAACCCCTTATGTGGGATATAATTATGAGCATGAGAAAACAACTCCGTAACACGGAGTATATTTATGAATATGAGAAAACAACCCCATAAGTGGGGTATATTTGTGAGTGTGAGAAAACAATCCGTAACAGGGGTATATTTTATAATATGAAAAAACAACCCTATAAGAGGGTATAATCGTAAATATAAAAAAAACCCTATAAGAGGAGTATATTTATGAGTATGATAAAACAACCCCGTCAATGGGGTTTATCTTTTAATATAAGAAAACAATCTTGTAAGTGGGATATATTTGGAAATATTAGAAAATAACACTGTAAGAGGGGTATGTTTGTGAGTATGAGAAAACAACCCCTAAAAGTGGTATATTTGTCAATATAAGAAAATAACCCCGTAAGAGTGGTATATTTATGAGTATGAGAAAACCACCCGTTATTGACCCCGTAAGATTAGTATATTTGTAAATATTTGAAAACAACTCTTACAAGTGGTATATGTGTGAGAATGAGAAAACAACCTGTAAAAGAGGAGGAACATTTGTCAATATAAGAAAACAACCCCATAAGTATGGTATATTTGTGAGTTTGAGAAAAAAACCCCGTAACAGGGATTATATTTATAAATATGAGAGATCAACCCGGTAAGAGGGGTATATTTGTGAATATGAGAAAATAACTCCGTAAAAGGGTTATATATTTATCAATATTAGAAAACAACCCCGTGAGTGTGGTACATTTGCGGGTATGAAAAAATAACTCCGTAATAGGAGTAAATTTTTTAATTCGAGAAAGCAACCCCTTAAGAAGGGGTATATTTGTGAACATTAGAAAACAAGCACGTAAGAGGGGTATATTTGTCAATAAGAGAACAACCCCGTAAGTATGGTATATTTATGGGTATGAAAAAACACCACCGCAAACAGGATATATTTATGAATATGAGAAAACAACCCCATAAGAGAGGTATGTTTGTGTGTATAAGAAAACAAGTATGTAAAAAGAAAATATTTGTCAATATCAGAAAACAACCCCGTAAGTATGACAACAACCCTGTAAGTAGGACTTATTTGTGAGTATGAGAAACACAACCCCGTAAGACAGGTATATTTGTTTGTATGAGAAAATAAGTCCGTAAAAGAAAAATATTTATCAATATCAGAAATCAACCCCGTAAGTGGGATATATTTGTGAGTGTTAGAAAAGAACTCCATAAAGGGGTATATTTATTAATATGAGAAAGCAATCCCATAAAAGGGTATATTTGTAATTATTAAAAATAATACTGTAAGAGGAGCATATTGTGAGTATGAGAAAACAACCACATAAATAGGGTTTATCGTTTAATATGAGAAAACAATCACGTAAGAGGGGTATATCTGTGAGTATGAGAAAACAATCCCGTAAAAGAGAAATATTTGCCAATATAAGAAAACAACTCCTTATGTGGGGTGGGGTATAGTTTTGAGCATGAGAAAACAACCCCGTAACACAGAGTATATATATGAGTATGATAAAACAACCTTATAGAAATGTATACTTATAAATATGAGAAAACAACCTCATAAGTGAGGTATATTTGTGAGTGTGCGTAAAAGGAGTATATTTTTTAATATGAGAAAACAACCCCGTAAGAGGATATAATTGTAAATATAAAAAATAACCTTGTAAGAGGAGTATATTTGTAAGTATGAGAAAACAACCCCATCAATGGGGTTTATCTTTTAATATAAGAAAACAACCCCTTAAGAGGAGTATATTTGTAAATATTTAAAAACAACCCCTTATGAGGGGTATATGTGTGAGTATGAGAAAATAGCCCCATAAAAGAGAAATATTTTCTAATATAAGAAAACAACTCTGTAAGTGGGGTATATTTGAGAATATTAGAAAACAACTTTGTAAGAGGGCTATGTTTGTGAGTATGAGAAAACAACCCTTTAACACGGAGTATATTTATGAATATGAGAAAAAAACCCCATAAAAAGGTATATTTATGAATATGACAAAACAACCTCGTAAGTGGGGTATATTTGTGAGTATGAGAAAACAATATATGTAAAAGGGTATATTTTTTAATATGAGAAAATAAACCCATAAGAGGGTATAATTATAAATATAAACAAATAACCCTGTAAGAGGAGTATATTTGTGAGTATGAGAAAACAACCCTGTCAATGTGGTTTATCTTTTAATATAAGAAAACAACCTCGTAAGAGGGGTATATTTATAAATATTTGAAAACAACTCCTCAAGAGGGGTATATTTGTGCGTATGAGAAAACAACCCCGTAAAAGAGGAATATTTTTCAATATAAGAAAAAAATCCTGCATGTGGGAATATTAGAGAATAACCCCATAAGAGGGGTATTATTTGGAAATATTAGAAAACAACCCCGTAAGGATTATATTTATAAATATTGGAAAACAACCCTTTAAGTGGGGTATATTTGTGAGTATGAGAAAATAACCTCAAAAGATGGATATATTTATGAATATGAGAAAAGAACCTCATAAAAGGGGCATATTTATGAATATGAGAAAAAAATCCCGTAAAAGAAGTATATCTTTTAATATTAATAGCAGATATTTAGCTTGCTCAATTACTGTTTTGACTTAGTCTTTTTAGCTTATTCAGTTACTATTTTGATTTGCTCATTACCTTCTGGTCCACTATATGTGAGTTGTTATTTTCCTATAAAACTGCTCTTATAATAAAGAAGTCACGTACCTGATGTATTTTATATATTGGTTCTTCATTTCAATAATGAATAGAAAAGACTATTAAGTTAAACTCCTTTACTCTTTATGGTATCAAAGCTTATGAGCTCTAACGAGTCTGATCCTTCTCTTTCTTCTCACATTCAAACTGTCATCATCACCTTCAATGACTTCAACAGGCTGGCCTACTCTTAACAATGCTGATAATCCAAACAACAACAATCATATTGTACAATTTAACTCATCCTAACAATTGCCCATCAAACTTTAAGGCAATTCCAATTTCTCTACGTGGAAGACTCAATTAACACTACTTCTTGAAGGTCATGAGTTGGCTGGGCATTTTGATGGTTCCACACCTTGCCTTGAGAAGACAATCACTCATGCCAACACAATTGAAATTTTAACCCAGCGTATCACCTTTAGGTTCGTCAAGACCACCTCATTCACCAAGCAATGATGGCTTATGTTGACAACACTATTGCTTCCACTGTTGTTGGTGCGTCTAATGTCGAAAAAGCATGGGCTCTTCTACATACCGCTTATGCCAACAAAAGTCACACACAGATCTATAGCTTATGTGATCAACTCAGTAGAATCAATAAAGATAACAAGAGTGTTTCTGAATATTTATATGAAATTCGTACCATTGCTGATGAGCTCGCTGCTGTAGGCTCTCCAGTTAATGAAGTTGAACTAACAATCAAATTTTTGAACGGACTAGGTTCTGATTTTCGAGAAGTATCCGCAGCAATTTGCAATCCAAGTATTCTAATTAAATATCCTGAGCTTTATAAAAAGCTCCTCGATCATGAAATCTTCTTGCAACAACAAGGACAATAGAATACTACCTCAATCACAGCTGCATTTTCAACAGAAAACAACACCAACATGATGACTCCTTGCTACAATCGAATTTCACGTCAATTTCCTAACAACAACAACAACACATCTCCTGGCTGGCGTCATAAAAACAAATACACTCAACAACCACAATGGCGACAACAAAATACAAATAACATGAATAATGGAGTTCAATGTCCGTTATGCAATAGACCAGGTCATGTTGCCTCAGTTTGCCGCTCTAAGTCTACAATCACCTTGAGACTAAAGCAAAGTTTATTGCTGGGTACCATACATCTACAAATCCATAGACTCTCGACATTGGTGCAACACATCACATTACAATAGAGCCGTACAATATGCCTGAGTACAACGACATTGAGGAAGTAACAATGGGAGATAGTAACAAAGTTCCAATTACTCAAATTGGTTCAACTCAATTATGTGCATCTAACACTGTTTTTCATTTACCTAATACTTTATGCGCTCCACAAATCAAACGCATTTAATTTATGTTTCCAATTTCTATAAAGATAACTCAACATCTGTGGAATTCTTTCCTTCTGATTTCTTTATTAAGGGCCCAATCATAGGGAAACTGCTGGTGCACGATCGAAGTAAACAAGGGCTGTACGAGTGGCCTACTGTTTCTTCACCAACTCATCCTCAAGCACACATGGCCTCTTACAACACCACCATTGAAACATGGCATCGTAAACTCGAACGTCCTCATGCTAGAGTTTTTAAATTTATTTTAAATAATTTCTCTGTTCCTCTTCATGTAAGAGACAAACTTTCTTTTTGTAATTCCTGTTTATCAAATAAATCTCATAGGCTACCATTTGCCCGTCTTATGTTGTCAAGTTCAAAACCTCTTCAAATTATTTAGTGATTTATAGGGACCTTCCCCTATTCTTCCTATTGATAAAAAATTGTATTATTATATCTTTGTTGATCAATACACTAAATACACTTGGATCTACACTATTCAACGCAAGAGTAAAGTCACATCCATTTTTCAAAAATTTCATCCTTCAATTGGAAAAGCATTTCAATTCAAAAATATTGTCACTCTACATTGACGGGAGTGGTGAGTACCAAAGTCTTAGTTCGTACCTTAGCCTCCATGCCATAGAAACTTAATTTCTCCTCCATACACACCATAAAGAGTTGCTCTTGCTAAACGGCACCACCGAAACATCATCGAAACAGCAAGAACATTACTATATGAAGCCTCTCTTCCATCTACTTTGTGGTCATTTGCTTGCCACCATGCTATCTACCTAAAAAATCGCTTACCAACACCCACCTTGAATAACCAATCCCCTTTTCAAAGACTGTTCCAGTCCAAAATAGATTACCATTCCCTGAAAGTCTTTGGATGTCTTTGCTACCCATGTCTCAAACCATATACCCAACACAAACTTCAACCAAGATCAACAACTTGTGTCTACTTGGGCTTCTCCATTACACACCATTGTCATCAATGTTTTGACCCTTTCAAAAATAAAATTTATTTATCTTGTTGTAACGATCCAGAACTAGATCACATGAGATATTGTTCACTTTGGCCCTTATTGGCCTCACAGTTTTGTCCATTTGGCGGGTTCGAGAACTTCCCAAGAGATTCCTATCTTGAAATTTCTCAGAACCAAGTACGTTTAACTTTGGAGTTCCTACAACTCCACAGTCAAACAACCAAAAGGTGCCTCATGTAATTAGTTCCAAGTCTTTACATATATGGTATCAACTATTCCCCATCCCATTTTGATGTGCAATTCGATTCATTGATGTACCCCCGTACCTTAGAGTGCTGCCATCCTAGAAGCCTGACAGAAGCCGCTCCTTGTCCAGGCATCCTATCTTTGCCCCGGTGTCCACTTCCCGCCTTCATTGGACCGCTTCTCCAGGCCAGGCTGTCATATGTCCACCAGCTTCCGCCTGGTTCGTCCTCGAACTACACATCTATTAGAGGGGTCCTGCTCTAATACCATTTGTAATAGCCCAGAACTAGATCATATATTGTCCACTTTGGCCCTCACTGGCCTCACGATTTTATCCCTTTGGCGGGTTCGAGAACTTTCCAAGAGGTCCCCCATCTGGGAATTTCTCTGAACCAAGCACGTTTAACTTTGGAGTTCCTACAACTCTACAGCCAAACAACCAAAAGGCGCCTCATGTGATTAGTTCCAACTCTTTACATATATGTTATTAACCATTCCATACTCCATTTCAATGTGCAATTTGATTCATTCATGTACTCCCGCACCTTAGAATGCTACTATCCTAGAAGCCTGCTAAAAGCCGCTCATTGTCGAGGCATTTTATCTTTGCCCCGGCGTCCACTTTCCGCTTCATCGGACCGCTTCTCCATGCCAGACCGTCATATGCCCACTAGCTTCCGCTTGGTTCGTCCTCGAACTACACATCTACTAGAGGGGTCCTACTCTAATACTATTTGTAACGACCCGGAACCAGATCACATGAGATATTGTCTGCTTTGGCTTCCACTGGCCTCACGGTTTTGTCCCTTTGGCAGAGATTTGCCCTCTCTTTTAGTATTATATTCCCGAAAAATTTCTCATTCACAAATTTTCCATTGGCTCTTTTTCAAGCCCCTTTCAAGCCATCTGACAAGGGATGGTAAGCTAATTCGCTTCTGGGATGATGTTTGGAGTAAGTAACTCTCTGGAAAGCTCCTACCTTTGATTTAAAACTTGTCGTCTACTTTCACGAAATGTTTGAAAAAAAAGGATAATAACATCTTTGCCTGAGGTAAAGATTAATAAAGGCTATTCTACTATCACATATGTTATAGAAGGGGATATTTCTATCCCGGGTAAGGCATGGTAAGATTCGCCTTAAGTGTCAGTTGGACAAAAAAGAAGGAGAAGATACCAACACTAGGAAAAATGATTGATTATGAAATCATCATTCGGATTTAGGAAAATTGGCTTTTTCATCGCCTTTACTTTCTCCGTGAGACGTGATACATCTTTGTAATGAAAATAGAGTGTGGTCTTCAAAATGAATAACAAATAATTCAATATATGCTAGCATCTTGTAAGAGTTAGTTATAGATGGGATTGCACATATTTATGGATTGAACAAGATTCAAGCTGTGGAAATGGTTGAATTTGCCATCGCCGTCAAAATAATGAAACTTGAAAAACATTTTGGATTTTTTCCTAGCGATCGAAAAGAAATGATGGTTGATCGAAGGGATTTTTTGATTCCGTAAGGGGAAATGATGCTAATGAACAGTATAAAGTACTTTACCATCTTTGGCTGGCTCTAATATTGAAGCCTCTTCCCTATCTCCCATTTTTTCCTTTCTCGCCGGTTATCTAATTCCCAAGCGGAAAGTCTACTTTGCTAAGATAAAAGACAGAGGGTAGAAAGCAATCCCAGAACTAGTTGTGAACTTTAGCAGGTACAAGTACTAGAACTAGAACATGAAAGAAGAAGAAGGAAAGAAAAAAACTCGAGCTTCTGGAAATGTTTTAAGGGGGCTACCTATGATAGTGAAAAAATGGATGAATGAGATTTTGCTTGAGAGTCTTTTATTTCGTATGGAGAGATTTCTTTGCCTGCTATCTTGCTCTTTGTCTTCTAAAAAGAAGTAATATATTGATCATCTCACTTCAACAAGTGATGAGCAGATATGCTTTGATCTAGGAAAAAGCCCAGTCAGCCGCACACAAGCCCTGGTTGATTGAATAGAACCTAAGGTTTATCTGGACATTCCCGAAATGCCATTGTGGGGTCAGCTGTCTGTGATGATTCTAGTCAGATTCTTTTATTTGGAAGTGGAAGTTCTAGATCTTGGACTTTTGGAAAAAGATCTTTTTCAGGCAAGCATAATCAAAGCCTTTCTCGGGTGGAAGCCTAACCTAAGAAGGTACGAACGAAGTGACGGGTGATGTTATTTTTATAGAAAATGTATTTCCATTTAAAACCATGTTTTCAAATATTGCAAATTGCAAAAATCTAACATGGGATGACTTGTCTAACGGCAACCTACAACAGCCCCACCAACCAACTGATCACCAATTAACACACATGAATACACCACAACTTGATTTACTCTCTTCCATTATGTATCTACCATTGTACTGCGACATTCCACTTCTTCATCCTCCTATTTATCATCACCTTCACATACTAGCTCAGCCCCTTGTTCCACTTGTGCACCACCAGCAGCTACGTCAGTTCTAGAACTTGCCTCTCACACAGACAACTCAACCCACACCACCTCCAACCCATAAGCTCAACACATGGTTACTCGTTCTCAAAAAAATATTCATAAATCCAAGGTCATTTTTGATTATATGGCCCAAATTCACACTGATCTAACCCCTCAAACTTTTCATCAAGCCAACAAACAGCCACAGTGGAGGGATGCTATGAAAACTGAACATGATGCCGTATTGAAGAACCAAACATGGGTATTAGTACCACCTGAATCATCTAACAATGTTATTGCTTGTAAATGGTTGTAGAAGATTAAAAGGAAGTCATATGGCACCATTGTCCTCTACAAAGCTCGCCTTGTTGCTAAGGGATTCACTCAAAGGCCTAGAGTAGACTACCATTCTACATTCAGTCTTGTTGTTAAACCAACAACAATTAGGTTGGTTCTAACTCTTTCCGTTCAACACAATTGGCCCATCAAACAACTTGATGTCAACGACGCATTTCTTCATGGCCGTCCTAAAGAAGAACTCTACATAGATCAACCTCCAGGCTTTGAAAATCCTCTGTATCCTACACATCTTTGTCGATTGAAGAAGACTATTTACGGCATCAAACAAGCTCCACGTGCTTGGTACAATGAATTCAAAGCTCATCTTCTTACTATGGGATTTTTCAAGTCCGAATCTGACAGTCATTTGTTCATCAAGCAAGCTCCTGATATAACTGTCTATATTTTAGTTTATGTGGGCGACATTATTGTTACATGCAGCAATAACATGATGGTTCAACAAGTTATTTCGTCTCTTGCCAATTAGTTTTCAATCAAGGACTTAGGGTGACATTCATTATTTTCTTGGAGTTGAAGTCTTTCGTCAGTTGGGTTCCCTCTTCTTGTCTCAAACTCGCTACATTTCTGATTTACTTAAAGTTGAAAATATGCACAATTGTAATCCAGCCTAGACGCCTATGCGTTCAACTGAAATTTTTCGAATCTCTAATGACTCTTCACCTACCAATGCTACCAAGTATAGACAAGTTCTTAGTACACTTCAATACCTCAGCTTCACAAGACCAGATATATCATATGCTCTTAATAAACTATCTCAATTTATGCATGCCCCATCTGAGCAACACTGGAAAGCTGTTAAAGGAGTACTTCGATATCTCAAAGGCACTCTAAATTATGGTCTTCGTTTAAGGTAGAGTGACAACTTCAATCTGGTTATGTATTCTGATGCGGATTGGGCAGGTGATGTCAATGACCGTATCTCTACTACTGGTTATCTTCAATTTCTTGGGAACAATCCGATCAGTTGGTCCTCGAAAAAGCAAACTACGATAGCCCGATCCTCCACTAAAGCAAAGTATCGAGCCGCAGCTGAAACAACTTGGGTTAAAAATCCACTTTTCAAACTTTGCATTCCATTGAGTTGTTCACCACTCATTTATTGTGATAATATTAGAGTCACATATCTATGTGAGAATCCAGTCTTTCATAGTAGAATGAAACACCTTGCTGTTGATTTTCACTATGTTAGAAATCAGGTTCAATGCAAACTTCTTATTGTTGATCACATCCATGCTGCTGATCAACTTACTAAAGCATTACTAAAGTCAGTTTTTGATAGGCATCTTAGCAAGTTAGTCATTCCAATACATCTAACTTGAGGGGGGCATAATAGCATATATTTAGCTTGCTCAGTTACGGTTTTGACTTAGTCTTTTTAGCTTATTCAGTTACTATTTTGATTTAGTCATTAGCTTCTGTTCGACTATCTGTGAGTTGTTATTTTCCTTAGAGAACTGCTCCTATAATTAAGAAGTCACGTACCTGATGTATTTTATATATTGGTTCTTCATTTTAATAATGAATAGAAAAGACTATTAAGTTAAACTCCTTTACTCTTTAAGTATGAGATAACTACACCATAAAAGGGGTATATTTTTAATACGAGAAAATCATCCCGTAAGAGGGGTATATTTGTAAATTTTAAAAAACAAGCTCGTAAGATGGGTATATTTGTGAATATGAGAAAACAACCCCCATAAAAGGAGTATATTTATGAATATGAGAAAAGAACCCCGTCAGAGAGGTATATTTGTGAGAATGAGAAAACAACTCCGTAAAAGAGGTATATTTTTAATATGAGAAAACAACCTTGTAAATAGGTATAGCTATAAATATTTGAAAACAAACCCGTAAGAGGGGTATATTTTTGAGTATGATAAAACAACCCGTGAAATGAGTATATTTTTTCATATGAGAAAACACCCCCATAAGAGGGCTCTATTTGTAAATGTTAGATAACAACCTCGTAAGAGGGGTATAATTATGGGTATCCGAAAACAACCCCATAAGAGGGGTAAATTTATAAATATTAGAAAACAACCCAATGCGAGGGATATATTTTTGAGTAGTAGAAAATAATCCCATAAAAGGGGTGTATTTGTGAATATGAGAAAACAACCCTATTAAGGGTATATTTATACATACTAGAAAACAACCATGTAAGATGGGTATATTTATGAATATGAGAAAATAACCTCATAAAAGGAGTATATTAATGAATATGAGAAAACAACACTGTAAGAGAGGTGTATTTGTAAGCATGAGAAAACAACCCCATAAGAGAGGTATATTTGTAAGCAGGGTATATTTTTTAGTTTTTAAAAACAACCCCGTAAGCGGGATATATTTGTCAATATTAGAGACCGACTTCATAAATAGGGATATTTGTAAGTATGAGAAAACAACTTTGTAACACGGGGTATATTTATGAATATGAGAAAATAACCCCATAGGAGGGGTATATCTTTGAGTATGAGAAAACAACCCCATAAATGAGGAATATCTATCAATATAAGAAAATAACCTCGTAAGGGGAGTATATTTGTGAGCATAAGAATCAGCCCCGTAACACGGGGTATATTCATGAATGTGAGGAAACAACCCCATAAGAGGGGTATATTTATGACTATGAGAAAATAACCCCGTAAAAGGGGTATATTTGTGAGTATGAGAAAATAACCTCATAAGAGGAGTATATTTATAAATATTAAAAAATAACCTCGTAAGATAGGTATATTTGTGAATATGAGAAAACGATCCCATAAAAGGGGTAAATCTATGAATATGAGAGAAGAACCTCGTAAAAGAGCTATATTTTTTAGCATTACAAAACAACCCCATAAAAGGGGTATATTTTTTAATCTGAGAAAACAACCCTGTATGCGAGGCATATTTGTTAATATTAGAAAACAACTCCGTAATAGGGGTATTTCAGTAAGTATGAGTTAACAACCCCGTAAAAAGGGTATATTTATGAATATAAGCAAACAACCCCTTACAATGAGTATATCTGTGAGTATAAGAAAGCAACCCTGTAATAGGAGTATATTTTTTAATATGAGAATACAACCCCATAAAAGGGATTTACCTGTAAATATTAGAAAATAACCCTGTGAGAGGAGTATATCTGTAGTATGAGAAAAAAACTTGGTAAAAGTGGTATATTTATGAATAAAAGAAAACATCCCCATACGAGGAATATATTTGTGAGTATGAGAAAGCAACCCCGTAAAAGGGGTATATTTGTCAATATAAGAAAACAATCCCGTAAGTGTGATATATTTGTGGTCAAGAAGAAACAACCTTGTAAAAGGAGTATATTTTTAATAGGAGAAAACAACGCCATAAGAAGAAATATATTTATGAATATTGCAAAACAACCCCGTAAAAGGGGTATATATATAAATATTAGAAACAATCCCGTAAATAAGGTATATTTGTGAATATGAGAAAACAACCCCATAATACGGTGTATATTTATGAATATGAGAAATCAACAGCGTAAGAGAGGTATATTTGTGAGAATGAGAAAACAACCCTGTCAATATAAGAAAATAACCCCGTAAGAGGGGTATATTTGTAAGTATCAGAAATTAACCCCGTAAGAGGGGTAAATTTGTAAATATCAGAAAATAACCCCATAAGAGGGGTATATTTGTGAGTATGAGAAAACAATACAATGAAAGGGGTATATTATTGAATATGAGGAAACAATCCCGTCATAGGGGTATATTTGTAAATATGAGGAGAAAAACCTGTAAGATAGGATTATTTGTGAATATGAGAAAATAACCTTGTAAAAAGGGTATATTTATGAATATGAGAAAAGAACTCCGCAAGAGAGGTATGTTTATGAGTATGGAAAAATAATCCGGTAAAAGGGGTATATTTATGAGTGTGAGAAAACAACCCCGTAAGAGGGGGATATTTGTAAATATCAGAAAAGAACCTCGTATTAATGGGTATATTTGTGAATATGAGAAAACAATCCGATAAAAGGGGTATCATTTTGAGTATGTGAAAACAAACCTTGGTCGAGCATCACTCTCTGAGCGCCGGCTATATTGGCAATTAAGTGATCAGACTAGATTTAAGGATCTTGGTCGAGCTTTACTCTCTAGGCACCAGTTTTATTGGAAATAAGAGAGTTGATTGGCTGATAGAATTAGAGTATATGGTTCTACTTATGTTCTCGTTATGTATTTATTAGATTAATTTTTTTTTGAAATATGACATAATGCACATTTTAATTATTTCATGATAGTTTACATTTATTTAAATAATTATTTTATAATGATGGTTGTATTTGTTTTGGATTATATGATTTTAACTTACTTTCGAGACTAACAGTCTCAAATTAAAATTTTCAGGGGACAATTAGATTATATGCAGTTCCTCTCTTTTTAGCAGCCCGACTCTTTCCTTCCTTGGGCTTAACATAACTATTTTTCTTGTATTTCTAATTACGTAAAGTTCTAGATACTCCACAGTATTCGCATTCAGACTTATTAATTCTATTCGACATGATGAACAACCTGATGATGTATTAACTTTATTATTGCAAATGAATCAGTATAAATTCTATTATAATTGTGTGGATGAAATATTGATATATTAGATAAGATCAAATTTTAATTAAGTCATTGTCTAGTCAGGCTTGCTATGGATATTGGTGGCCTTACACTTATCCATTTCCTAGCATTGGTCACTGGCCTACAGATAAAGTCGTGACAAAGTTGCTATGAGAGCCTGGGTTTAGATTTCCTTCGGCCTTTGTTAGCATTCTTGGTACTGCGGAGCTAGGATCAAGTCCGTCTTTGTTTATTTTCATTGACTCTAGTCTTAGTGTTTACTGTTAGAGAGTCTGTTGTTTCTTTATTGACTTGTGAGCTTCTATTTGATACTGTATTGAGGATAAGAGCAGTTGCGACAACAAGGTCAGAAATTTGTGTGAGTTGATACACTTTGTCTTACGAGACATTAGAAGGCACGGTAGACCCATTGTTGTTTCTACAGGTGATTAGTATATAGATCAGCATTAGATGCTTTGATTGTTGTGTTGGCGGTGGGCAATACAATTTAGGGTTGGTGTAGAGTGTAGTTACGGTCATACCATCAATTGTCTCATTATTACATCAGGTATTGCCTTAATGAGTAAAAATCGAATTTAGTATGTAGAATATCAAGTAAAGGTCAAAGCATATAAGGTTGAGTTTTGTGGTTATGAGAAGAATAAGAATAGTGGTTGGTGTGTATCTTTTGGGCGCTTGGAATCCACATAAGCTTAAGTGAAAACTACTTATTTTTATAAGTAAAATAAAAGTGTTTTAAAATACAATGTTGTGGCTAACCCGCAAAGAAACTCATTATAGCATTTCACTACTAGACATGCACATTAAATGCCGAGTCTAGTATATCGTAAGCACCATTACTCATTTTTAGAACATGCATCATACACTATGCTTATGTTAATGCATATTGTATTAGAATCATGAATTGCAACCCTTTGCTGATGAGGGATATCATCACCCGGGTGCGCAATATTGTAGAATTTTATAAAAAGAAAATGACTAGATATTTTACGATTTCATAAAAATATATTTTAAGATAATAATAATAATAATTAATAATGATTTAAATAAAATAAATAAATAATTCTTTCAAAGTGAATTGTGTTAGCTTGAGGATATCTAGAAGACGGGCTTAGTTATTATGAGAATGGATTGGTGGGTTTAGAATGCGCCACTTCGGATTGTAGAGAAGAGAAGGTGACTTTTAAGATTTCAGGCAATGTGAAGTTCTATTTTAGGGTAACAGGATTTCAACACCCATATGATCTAGTATCAACTATCACAACCAGACATATACTATGATGTGGCTTCAGGGATATCCAGTACGTGTAAGGGACACGTTATCAGGAAAGAGTGTAGTGGAGAATGTTCATATTGTCTGTGGTATCTTATTGTCTTTCCAAAGGAGCTTCTAGTACTATTACCGACCGGGAGATTAAGTCTCACATTGATACTGTACTCAGAACAACTTCCATTTCCTTGCCACCTTCCAGGATGGCAGTAGCAGAGTTAAAAGAGCTTAAGGAGCAGTTATTGGACCTTTTGGATAAGGGCGCTCAAGTGTTGTTTGTGAAGAAGAATGATGGTTCCTTGCATCTTTGTATTGATTGCATGCAGCTAAATAAAGTGACCATTCATAAGTGTTTGCTTCCCTGCATAGATGATTTGTACGATTAGTTTCAAGGCACAACATATTTCCCCTAAGAGTTATTTTAGATCCGGATATCATCACTTAAAGATGCATGATGAGGATGTGCCTCAAGGTAGCGTTCAGGATTCGCTATAGCTGTTATTAGTCCTTAATGATGTCATTTGGACTTACTAATGTAACGACCCAAAACCAGATCACATAAGATATTGTCTGCTTTGGCCTCCGACTGGCCTCACGGTTTTATCTTTTTGGCGGGTTCGAGAACTTCCTAGGAGGTCACCCATCCTAGAACTTCTCTAAACCAAGTACGTTTAACTTTGGAGTTCCTATAACTCCATAGCCAAACAACCAAAAGGCACCTCATGTGATTAGTTCCAACTCTTTACATATATGTTATCAACCATTCCCCATCCCATTTTGATATACAATTTGATTTATTCATGTACCCCCGTACCTTAGAGTGCTGCCATCCTAGAAGCCTACTTGAAGCTGCTCCTTGTCCAGGCATCCTATCTTTGCCTCGGCATCCACTTCCAGCCCTTGTCAGACCGCTTCTCTAAGCCAGGCTGTCACATGCCACTAGCTTCTGCCTGGTTCGTCCTTGAACCACACACATCTACTAGAGGGCTCCTGCTCTGATACCATTTATAACGACTCAAAACATGAGATATTGTCCGTTTTGGCCCTCACTGGCCTCACGGTTTGTCCCTTTTGCGGATTTGAGAACTTCCTAGGAGGTCACCCATCCTGAAATTTCTCTAAACCAAGCACGTTTAACTTTGGAGTTCCTATAACTCCACAGCCAAACAGCCAAAAAGCTTCTCATGTGATTAGTTTCAACTCTTTTACATATATGTTATCAACCATTCCCGCCCCATATTTCGATGTGTAATTCGATTCTTTCATGTAACCCCCCGTACCTTAGAGTGTTGCCATCCTAGAAGCCGCTCCTTGTCCAAGCATCTTATCTTTGCTGCGGCGTCAGCTTTCCGCCCTCGTCGGACCGCTTCTCTAGGCCAGGCTGTCACAACTAATGGGCCTCCGACCTTTATGGATTTGATGAGCGAGGTATTTTAAGCCGTTCTGGACTGCTTTGTAATTGTGTTTATTGATGTTATATTAATGCATTTTAGAAGTGAAGATAAGCATTCATGAGATATGTGTTCAGTTTTTTAGACTTTGGGAGAGAATTAATATATGCTAAATTCTCCAAATGTGTGTTTTAGTTAGAAATTGTAGCTTTTATAAGACATGTGGTTTCTAGAGAGGGTATTCAAGTGGATTCCAAGACAGTGGAGGTAGTGACTGATTTGTAGAGATCGACCACGGTGACAGAGGTTCATAGTTTTCTAGGATTGGCAGGCTACTAACGCCGATTTGTCCAAGAGTTTTTAAGAATAGCAACGCCTTTAACTAGACTGACTTAAAACAATTTCAGGTTTTAGTGGACTGATGCGTGTAAAGGAAGCTTTCAGATATTGAAAGATTGTTGGACTTCAGCTCTAGTATTGACCTTACCATCTGGAATTGGTGGTTTTATGGTGTATTGTGTCACTTCCATAGTGGGTTTGGATTGTGGTTTGATGCAGCATAGTAAGGTAATTGCTTAGGCATCCAGGTAGTTGAAGAGGCATGAGCAGAATTGCCCTACTCATGACTTGGAGATGGTAACAATAATTTTTTCCCTTAAAATTTGGAGGCATTATCTCTACGGGAAGATGTACAATATATATACGGATCATAAGAGTTTAAAGTATTTATTCTAGTAGAAGGAGTTGAATGTAAGGTAGAGAAGATGGTTGGAGCTTCTAAAAAATTATGATTGTACCATTCTTTACCATCCAATTAAAGTAAATGTAGTGGCAGATGCTTTAAGCAGGAAGTGAGCAGGTAGCCTTGCTCACATCAGAATGGAGAAAAGACATGTGACTAAAGAGTTGTGTGAATTATACAATCAAGGATTACAATTGGAGATATTGGGATCAGGAATGATGTTAGCGCATTTTAATGTTCAGTCCATACTTATTCATAAGACTAAGTCAGCTCAAAGTCATGACCTGGAGTTAAGAAAAAAGTTGGAAAGAGGTGCAGCAAGGTCAGGCCGATGGTTCTGTTATAGATGACGATGGTACTCTTAGGATGGGCACTCGGTTGTGTGTTCCTAACATGGACAATCTCAAAAGGAGATTTTAGAAGAGGCCCACTGCACATCTTATAGTGTTCATCCAGGTTCTAACAAGATGTACCATGATTTGAAAGGTATTTATTAATGGAACGGGATTGAAAAGGATGTGGCAGAGTTGTTTCTAAGTGTTTGACGTGTCAGCAGGTTAAATTAAAGTACCAGAAGCCGTCAGAGTTGTTGCAGCCACTTCGTATACCAGAGTGGAAATGGAAAAGGATTACTATGGATTTTGTGTCAGGTTTGCAGCCACTCTACTTGGGTGATTGTGGACCGCTGGACTAAGTTAGCACACTTTCTACCCATGAAGACTACTTATTTAGTGGCTAAATATGCAAGGGTGTATCCAAAAGGATTGTAAGTCTTCATGGAGTTCCTATTTCTATAGCGTCTAACAAAGGTCCACAATTTACTTTGAGGTCTTGGAGAAAACTACAATAAGAGCTTGATACCAAATTGGACATCAACACAATTTTCCAACCCCAAACTGATGGTCGGTTAGAAAGGATAATTCAGATCTTGGAGGATATCCTCAGAATGTGTATTGTGGATTTTGGTAGTCAGTGGGATTGATACTTGTCATCGATTGAGTTTGCTTATAATAACGGTTATCATGCAAGCATCGAAATGGCTCCTTCTAAGGCGTTATATGGCAGAAGTGCAGATCTCCTGTGTGTTGGGAAGTACTAGGTGAGCGGAGTTAGTAGGATCAGATTTGGTTCAGATTACTTCAGAAAAGATTTCAATCATCTGTGAAAGATTGAAGATAACTTTTAGTAGGCAGAAGAGTTATGCAGATCCAAAGAGGAAGCACGTGGAGTTCGGTATCAGGGAGTGTATTCCTAAGGGTATTTTATATGCGATGTGTGATGCGGTTTGGTAAGAAAGGCAAGTTAGGTCCATATTACATGGGGATCCTTTGAGATTATTGATGGAATCAAAGAGGTGGCATATAAGTTGGATTTGCCGCCGAATTTCTCGCATGTGCATTAAGAGAGTATATTTCAGATCATTCTCACGTGTTGCAACCTAAGTATATGGAAGTGAGTGAAAACTTGACTTATTAGGAGTAACCAGTCATGATCGTGGACACAGAAGTTCGCCAATTTCGCTCTAAGGTTATACCGATGGTTAAGGTGTTGTGGCGGGATCATTCTACTGAGGAATGTACTTGAGAAACCGAGTAAGAGATAAGAGATTCCTACCCTCATTTATTTCAGTTTTGAAGTAAGCCTTGTTCCTTCTAAAATTCGAGGACAAATTTTCTTAATGGGGGGAAAATGTAATACCCATAATTTTTGAATTTTAGTTTTTATTTATTTTTGGTGCATTTTGGTAAATAAATATTTTGAAGTTATACAGAGCATTTAATAAAATATTTTAATAACCGATTAATATAAGCACCATTTAATTTATTTATTTTTTCAAATAATTATATAACATTGATTTAGTGAATTTTAAATATTTTGTGATTTAAAAAAAAATAATAACAAAAAATATAAGTCAATATTTTATTAAGTTAACTTTAATATATACATTTATTTTTAAAATATAAAATGGAGCTAGATTATATTATTTATTGTCTATTGGAACGATGAATTATAATTTTAATATGTTTAAAACTAATGTTAATGTATTTTAACTAAGTACCATGTTAATATATATATATATATATGTGTATATGAGTATAAATAAATAAATAATTAATCTAAAGGATGTTAATGTAGCAAAATAGTAATAAGGTGTTTAAGGGTATCTTGTTTATAAAAAAGATGTTGCTTTTGGCCCCTCCAACAAGGACCCATATTTTTCCCTTTTCTTTCTTCGTTCCCCGACGCCACCACCCACCTTCTTCTCCATTTTCACCATTTCCAGCCACCCTGCACCACCACCCAGCATCTCCATTCCCTCTTCTTCCTCTTCCCTTGCCGACACCAACCTTCTCCTTCATTTCTCACTGGAAAATCGAAGTAAAGTGGAGGAGAAAACGTTCCTCCTCACTGTGGGTGCTAGACCATCCACCTGCCAGCATTTTCCGGCCAAACTGTCCCCGGAATCGGCTTCCTCACCCTCGAAAATCTTAGGACAGCCCCTCCTCGCCATCGAACAATCGCGTCCAGCTCATCCAAGCCACACCGGAGCAAATTCTCCATGTGGATCTGGCCTTTTTCGATGAGAATTAGGCTGCAACTTTTTTGTATTTGGACCCCACACATCTCAAGCTTCATGTAGGCTCCTTCGGATTTGACTTTCTGATACTGTTGCCTGCACTAGCTTTTGGACCCTAATGTTTTCTAGACGCACAGAATTTTAGATTTTTTCTCCTAGTAAAACTTTATTAGGACTCGATAAATTAACTAAAGATTTTAGAAAATATTATCACCATTAATTATTAATTATAAATAAATAATTAATTTACTTAAATTAATTGTTAGATTAATTAAAAATATTATGGATTAATTAGTGGAAAAAAATTATTTGGCTCTGTAATAATTTTGGCTATGAATAATTAAATTAAAATTCTGAAAAAATTATTTGTGATTTGGATTGTGAAATAATCATTAATGCGGGGCATTTTAATTATTTCATGACACGCATTTTAATTATTTCATGATAGTTTATATTTATTTAAATAATTATTTTATAATGATGGTTGTATTTGTTTTGAATTATATGATTTTAACTCACTCTCATGACTGAGAATCTTAAATTGAATTTTTCATGGGACAGTTAGGTTATCTACAGTTCCTCTCATTTTGGCAGCTCGACTCTTTTCTTCCTTGGGCTTAATATAACTATTTCTCTTATATTTCTAATTATGTAAAGTTCTAGATATTCTGCAGTATTCACATTCAGACTTATTTCTATTCAATATGATGAACAACCTGATGATGTATTAACTTTATTATTACTAATAAATCAGTATAAATTCTATTATAATTATGTGGATGAAATATTGATATATTGGATAAAATTATATTTTAATTAAGTTATTCTTTAGTCAAGCTTGCTATGGATATCGGTGGCCTTATGTTTACCCATTTTCTAGCGCTGGTCATGAGCCTACAAATCGGGTCGTGACATGGATATTTGTAAATATTAGAAAATAACCCCGTATAATAGGGATATTAGTGAATATGAGAAAACAACAATATAAAAGGGGTATATTTATGAGTATGGGAAAACAACCCCGTAAAAGAAGTATATTTATGGGGATGAGAAAGCAACACTGTAAGAGAGGTATATTTGTGAATATGAGAAAAGAACCCCGCAAGAGAGGTATATTTGTGAGTATGAAAAAAAATCTCGTAAGAGGGGTATATTTGTAAATAATAGATTACGACCCCGTAAGAGTGGTATACTTATAAGAATGAGAAATCAACCTCATAAGTGGGCTATATTTGTGAGTATCAGAAAACAACTCCATAAGAGGGGTAAGTTTATAAATATTAAAAAAAATCCCACAAGAGGGGTATATTTATGAGTATAAGAAAACAACCCTGTATAATGGATATATTTATGAGTATCAAAAAACAATCCCGTAAGAGGGGTATATATGTGAATGGAAAAACAACCTTGTAAAATGTGTATGTTTGTCAATATAAGAAAATAACCCCGTAAGATGGGTATATTTGTGCATATCAGAAATCAAACCCAGAAGAGGAAATATTAGAAAAAAAACCTATAAGAGGGGTATATTTATGAGTATGAGAAAACAACCACGTAAAAGGGGTATATTTGTGAGGATGAGAAAACAACCCCGTAAGAGGGGTATATTTGTAAATATTAGAATAAATCCTGTAAGATGGGTATATTTGTGAATATGAGAAAACAACCCTGTAAAAGGGGTATATTTCTGAATATAAAAAAAGAACCCCGCAAGAGAGATATATTTGTGAGTATGAAAAAACTAGCCAATAAAAGGGGTATATTTTTTAATATGAGAATACAACCATGCAAGAGGGGTATATTTGTAAATATTAGATAACAACCCTGCAAGAGGGGCATATTTATGAGAATAAGAAAATAACCCTGTAAAATGGGTATAATTGTCAATATAAGAAAACAATCCCGTAAGAGGGGTATATTTTTAAGTATCAAAAAATAACCCCATAAGGGAGGTAAATTTATAAATATTAGAAACCAACCCCATAAGAAGGGTATGTTAGTGAGTAAGAGAAAACATCCCCGTAAAAGGGGTATATTTGTGAGTATAAGAAAACAACCCTATAAGCGAGGGATATTTGTAAAAATTAAAAAATCCGATAAGATGGGTATATTTGTGAATATGAGAAAACAACACCATAAAAGGAGTATACTTTTAAGTATGAGAAAACAACCTCGTAAGGAATGTATATTTTTTTGTATGAGAAAACAACCCCGTAAAAGGGGTATATTTTTTAAAATGAGAAAACAATTCCGTAAGAGGAGTATACTCGTCAATATTAGAAAGAACCCTGTAATAGGGGTATTTTTGTGACTATGAGTTAACAACCCCGTAAAAGCAGTATATTTATGAATTTGAGAAAACAACCCCACTGAGGACTATATTTTTTAGTACGGGTAAGCAATCCCGTAATAGGGGTATATTATCTTACATGATAAAACAACCACATAAAATGGGTATATATATAAATATTAGAAAATAACCCCGTAATAAGGGTATATTTTTTAATATTAGAAAACAACTCCGTAAAAGGAGTATATTTTTTAATAGGAGAAGCAACCCCTTAAGATGCATATATTTGTAAATATTAGACAACGACCCCGTAAGACTAGTATATTTGTGAGAATGAATAAACAACCTTGTAAATTGGGTGTATTTGTGAATATAAGAAAACAATCCCGTAAGAGGAGTATATTTGTTTGTATAAGAGAACAACCTCGTAAGAGGGGTAAAGTTATAAATATTAGAAATAATCCCATAAGAGAGGTATATTTGTGAGTATGAGAAAAACAACCCCCTTAAAAGATATATATTTGTAAGTGTTAGAGAACAGCCCCATAAGAGGGGTATATTTATAAATATTAGAAAACAACCATGTAAGATGGGTATTTTTTGTGATTATGATAAAACAACCTCGTAAAAGAGGCATATTTATGAGTATGAGAAAACAACCCCGTAAGAGGGGCATATTTGTAAATATTAGAGAACAATCTCGTAAAAAGGGTATATTTACGAATATCAGAAAATAACCCCATAAAAGGAGTGTATTTATGAATATGAGAAAAGAACCCCATAAGAGAGGTATATTTTTTAGCATGAGAAAACAACTCCATAAAAGTGGTATTCTTTTAATATGAGAAAATAATCTCGTAAGAGGGATATATTTGTCAATGTTGGAAAACAACTCTATAAGTGGGGAATATTTGTGAGTATAAGAAAACAACCCCGTAACACGGGGTATATTTATGAATATGAGAAAACAACCCCATAAGAATAGTATATTTGTTAGTACGAGAAAACAATGCTGTAAAAGGAGTATATTTATAAGTATGAGAAAACAACCCCATAAGAGGGTTATATTTGTAAATATTAGAAAACAAACCGTAAGATGGTATATTTGTGAATATGAGAAAATATTCCCATAAAAATGGCATATTTATGAATATGAGAGAAGAACCCCGTAAGAAAGGTATATTTGTGAGCATGAGAAAATAACCCTATATTTCTTAATATGAGAAGACAATACCGTAAGAGGGGTATAGTTGTTAATATTAGAAGACAACCCCGCAATAAAGGTATTTTTGTGAATATGAGTTAACAACACTATAAAAGGGGTTTATATATGCATATGAGAAAACAACATCGTAAGAGGAGTATATTTGTCAACGTTAGAAAATAACCCCATAAGTGTGGAATATTTGTAAGTATGAGAAAACAACCCCGTAAAATATGATATATTTATGAATATGAGAAAACAACCCCATAAGAAGGATATATATGTGAGTATGAGAAAACAACCCGTAAAAGAAGAATATTTATGAATAAAAGAAAATAACCCCGTAAGTAGGGTATATGTATGAGTATGAGAAAATAACGCCGTAACACGGGGTATATTTATGAGTATGTGAAAGCAACCCCATAAGAGGGGTATATTTGTGAATATGAGAAAACAACACCGACAAAGGAGTATATTTGTGAGTATGAGAAAACAACCCCTTTAGAGGGGTATATTTATAAATATTAGATAACAACTTCGTAGGATGGGTTTAGTTGTGAATATGAGAAAACAATCCCATAAAATAGGTATATTTATTGATATGAGAAAAGAACCCCGTAAGAGAGGTATATTTGTGAGTATGAGGAAACAACCCCGGAAAGGGGTATATTTCTTAATACAAGAAAACAACCCCGTAAGAGGAGTATATTTATCAATATTAGAAAACAACCCCGTACTAGGAGTATTTTTGTGAGTATGAGTTAACAACCCTGTAATGTATATTTATGAATATGAGAAAACAACCTCTTAAGAGGGGTATATTTGTGAGTATGAGAAAACAATCCCGTAATAGCGGTATATTTTTAAATTTGAGAATACCACCCCATAAAAGGAGTATATTTATAAATATTAGAAAACAACCTTATAAGTGGGGTATATTTGTGAGTATGAGAGAAAAACCCCATAACAAGGAGTATATTTATAAATATGAGAAATCAACCCCGTAAGAGAGGTATATTTGTGAATTTGAGAAAATAATCCTAGATCAAGGTGATATTTGTCAATACAAGAAAACAACTCAATTAGTGTATATATTTGTGGGTATGAGAAAACAACCCCATAAAAGGAGTATATTTTTTACTACGAGAAAACAACCCTGTAAGAGTGGGTATATTTCTGAATATTAGAAACAATCCCGGAAGAGGGTAATTTGTTAATACTAAAAAATAATCCTGTAAAACGAGTATATTTGTGAGTTTGAGAAAACAACCTTCCAACGTGGTATATTTATCAATATAAGAAAACAACCCCATAAGTGGGATATATTTATGCGTATTAGAAAATAAAACACCGTAACAGGGGGTATATTTATGAATATGAAAAATCAACCCCGTAAGAGGAGTATATTTATGAATATGAGAAAATAACCCCATGAAAGGGGTATATTTATCAATATAAGAAAATAACCCTGTAAGTATGGTATATTTGTGGGTAAAATAACCTCATAAAAGGAGTATATTTTTTAATATGAGAAAACAACCCCGTAAGAGGGGGGTATATTTCTAAATGTTAGAGAACAACCCCGTAAAAAGGGTATATTTATAAATATTAGAAAATAATTCCATAAGTAGGGTATATTTGTGAGTATGAGAAAATAATCTCATAACACGGTGTATATTTATGAATAGGAGATATCAAACCTGTAAGAGGAATATATTTTTGAGAATGAGAAACCAACCTTGTAAAATGTGTATATTGATCAATATAAGAAAACAACCCCGTAAGAGGAGTAAATTTATAAATATTAGAAAACAACCAAATAAAAGGGGGTATATTAGTGAGTATGAGAAAACAACCCCGTAAAAAGAGTATATTTGTGAGTATGAGAAAACAATCCCGTAAGGGGGTATATTTATAAATATTAAGAAAAAATCCTGTAAGATGGGTATATTTGTAAATATGAGAAAACAACCTTGTAAAAAGGGAATTTTTTTGAATATGAGAAAAGAACTCCACAAGAGAGGTATATTTTTTAGCATGAGAAAATAGCCCCGTAAAAGGGGTATATTTTTTAATATGAGAAAACAACAACGTAAGAGTGGTATATTTGTAAACATTAGATAATAACCCCGTAAGAGGGGGTATATTTGTGAGAATGACAAAACAACTCTAGAAAATGGGTACAATTGTTAATATAAGAAAACAACCATGTAGGGGTATATTTTTTAGTATCATAAAACAACACCATTAGAGGGGTAAATTTATAAATATTAGAAAACAACCCCATAAGATGCGTATATTTATGAGTATGAGAAAACAACTCCATAAAAGGGATATATTTGTGAATATGAGAAACAACCCCATAAGAGAGGGATATTTGTAAATATTAGAAACAACCCCGTAAGATGGACGTATTTGTGAATATGAGAAACAACCCTATAAATTGAGTATATTTGTGAGTATGAGAAAATAACCCCTTAAGAGAGGTATATTTTTTAGTGAGAGAAAAGAATCCCGCAAAAGAGATTTATTTTTTAATATGAGAAAACAACCCGTAAGAGGGGTATACTTATCAATAGTAAAAAACAACCCCATAATAGGGGTATTTTTGTAAGTATGAGTTAACAACTCCGTAAAAACCGTATATTTATGAATATGAGAAAACAACCCCCTACAAGGGGTATATTTTTTAGCATGAGAAAGCAATCCAGTAACAGGGGTATATCTTCTAATACGATAAAACAATCCCATAAAAGGGGTATATATGTAAATATTAAAAGAAACCTCGCAAGAGGGGTGTATTTGTGAGTATGAGAAGAAAATCCCATAATGAGGGTATATTTATGAATAAGAGAAATCAACCCCGTAAGAGGGGTATATTTGTAAATATAAAAAAACAACCCCGTAAAAGGAGCATATTTTTTAATACGAGAAAAAAACCCCGTAAGGGGGGATATTATTTGTGAATATTTAAAAACAACCACGTAAGAAGGGTATATGTTTTAATATTAAAAAAATCCACGTAAACGAGTATATTTGTGAGTTTAAGAAAACAAACCCATACGCTGGGTATATTTATGAGTATGATAAAGCAATCCCGTAATAGGGGTATATTTCTTAATATGAGAAAGCAACCCCATAGGAGGGGTATATTTGTAAGTATTAGAAAATAACCCCATAAAGGAGGTATATATATTAGTATGAGAGAACAACCCCGTAAAAAGTGTATATTTGTCAATATAAGAAAACAACCCCATAAGTGTGGTATATTTATGAGTGTGAGAAAAAAACCACGTAAAAGGGTTATATTTATGAGTATGAGAAGAAAACCCCGTAAAAATACTAAAAAATAACCTTGTACGAGGTGTATGTTTATTAGTATGAGAAAACAACCCGATACGTGGTGTATATTTGTGACTATGAGAAAGCATCTCCGTAAAAGGGATGTATTTCTTAATATGCGAAAGGAACCCCGTAAGACAGAGACATTTGTACATATTAGACAACAACCTGGGAAGAGAAGTATATTTTTGAGTTTGATAAAAGAACCCCGTAAAAGAGTATATTTGTAAATATTAGAAAACAACCCTATAAGAGGAGTATATTTGTGAGTATGAGAAAACAACCCTATAAATGGGTTTATCTTTTAATATGAGAGAACTACCACATAAGAGGAGGTATATTTATAATATGAGAAATCAACCTCGTAAGAGGGGTGTATTTGTAAATATTTAAAAATAGCCCCGTAAGAAGGGTATATAAGTGAGTATGAGAAAACAATCCTGTAAAAGAGGAATATTTATCAATATAAGAAAACAACCCCATAAGTGGAGTATATTTGTGAGTTTTGAAAAAAACAACCCCTTACAAGGGGTATATTTGTGAGTTTCAGAAAGCAACCTCATAAGAGGGGTATATTTATAAATATCAGAAAATAAATCCGTAAGATGGGAATATCTGTCAATATAAAAAAATCCCATAAAAGGTGTATATTTATGAATATAAGAAAGAACCCTATAATAGAGTTATATTTGTAAGTATAAGAAAACAACCCCGTAAAAGGAGTATATTTTTTAGTATGAGAAAATAAACCCGTAAGAGGGGTATATTTGTCAAGGAAAATAACTCTGTAAGTGTGGTATATTTCTGAGTATGACAAAATAAGCTCGTAAAATGACTATATTTTTCAATATGAGATAACAACCTTGTAAGAGGGTGTATATTTATAAATATTAGAAAAAACCCTTGTGAGAGGATTATATTTGTCAATATACGAAAACAAACCATTGGTGGGGTAAATTTGTGAGTATGAGATAACAACTCTGTAAAAGGGGTATATTTATGAAAATGAGAAATCAACCCCGTAAGAGAGGTATATTTGTGAATATGAGAAACAACCATATAAAAGGAATATATTTGTCAATATAAGATATTAACCCCGTAAGTGGGGTATATTTGTGACTATGAAAAAATAATTGCGTGAAAGAGATCTATTTGTAAATATGAGAAAACAACCCCGTAAGAGGGCATATTTGTGAGTATGAGAAAACAACCCCGAACGATGGGTATATTTGTGAGTATAATAAAGAAATCCCATAAGAGGGGTATATTTTATAATATGAGAAACAACCGTGTAAGAGGGGTATATTTGTAAATGTTAGAAACAACCTCGTAGGAGGTGTATATTTATGAGTATGAGAAAACAATCCCGTAAAAGGGGTACATTTGTTAATACAAGAAAATAATCCCGTAAGTGGGGTATATTTATGACTATGAGAAAACAACCCCCATAAAAGGGGTATATTTATAGATATGATAAAAGAATCCTTTAAGAGGGGTATATTTGTGATTGAGAAAATAACCCCATACGAGGGGTATATTTGTGAGTATGAGAAAGCAACCCCGTTAAAGGGGTGTATTTTTTAATATGAGAAATCAACCCCATAGGAAGGGTATATCTGTGAATGTGGAAAGACAACCTCGTAAAAGGGATATATTTGTCAATATAAGAAAATAACCTCATAAGTGGGGTATATTTATGAGTATGAGAAAATAACCTCGTAAAGGGGCATATTTATGAATATGAGAAAAAGAATCCCTATAAGTGGGGTATATTAGTAGATACTAGAAAATAACCCCCTAAGAGGGGTACATTTATGACAATGAGAAAACAACCCTGTACTAGGGATATATTTGTGAGTATGAGAAAGCAAACCCATAAAAGGGGTTTGTTTCTTAATATGAGAAAATAACCTCGTAAGAGGGCTATATCTGTGAGTATAAGAAAACAACCCCGTAAAAAAGGTATATTTGTCAATATATGAAAACAACCCCGTAAGTGGGGTATATTTGTGAATATGAGAAAACAATCCTATAAAAGGGGTATACTTAAGAATATGAGAAAATAACTCCGTAAGAAGGGTATATTTGTAAATACTGGAGAATAATCCTGTAAAAGGGGTATATTTGTGAGTATGAGAAAACAACCCCGTACGAGGGGAATATTTGTAAGTATGAGAAAGCAACCCCGTACGAGGGTTATATTTGTGAGTATGAGAAAACAACCGTGTAAAATGGATACATTTTCTTAATTTATGAAAACAACCCCGTAAGTGGGGTATAGTTGTGACTATGAGGAAACAACCCCATAAAAGGGATATATTTGTGAATATGATAAAAGAATCCCATAAAAGCAGTATAATTTTTAATGGGAGAAAACAACCACGTAAGAGGGGTATAATTATTAACATTACATAATAACTCCGTAAGAGGAGGTATATTTGTGAGTATGAGAAAACAACCCCGTACGAGGGGTATATTTGTGAGTATGTGAAAGCAACCCAGTACAAGGGATGTATTTTTTAATATGACAAAACAACTCGATAGCAGAGGTATATTTATAAATATTAGAAAACAATCCCGTAAGAGGTGTATATCGGTGAGTATAATAAAACAACCCTATAAAAGGATTATATTTGTCAATATAAGAAAATACCCTGTATGTAGGGTATATTTGTGACTATGAGAAAACAACTCCGTAAAAGGGATATATTTATGAATATGAGAAAAAATTCTCGTAAAAAGCGGCATTATTTGTAAATACTAGAAAGCAACCCCGTAAGAGTGGTATATTTATGAATATGAGGAAACAACCCTGTTCAAGGGGTATATTTATAAATATTAGAAAGCAACCCCGTAAAATAGGGTGTACTTTATAATATGAGAAAACAACCTTGTAAGAGAGGTATGTTTATAAATATTAGAAAATAATTCCGTAGGAGGTGTATATTTGTGAGTATGAGAAAACAACCCTATAAAAGGGATACATTTATCAATATAAGAAAACAACCCTGTAAGTGGGGTATATTTATGACTATGAGAAAACAACCCCATAAGAGGGGTATATTTATAGATATGAGAAAACAACCCCTTAAGAGGGGTATATTTTGTGAGTGAGAAAACAATTACGTACTAGGGGTATATTTATGAATATGAGAAAGCAATTCCATAAAAGGGATGTAGTTTTTACTATGAGAAACCAACCCCGAAAGAGGGGTATATCTGTAAGTGTGGGAAAATAACCCCATAAGTAAGGTATATTTTTTAGTATGAGAAAATAATCTCGTAAAAGGGGCATATTAATGAATATGAGAAAAAAATCCCTGTAAATGGCATATATTAGTACATACTAGAAAGCAACTCTGTAAGAGGGATATACTTGTGATATAAGAAAAATACCCTGTTCAAGGGGTATATTTACAAGTATGAGAAAGTAACCCCTTAAAGGAGTTTATTTTTTAATATGAGAAAACAACCCCGTAAGAGGGGTATATTTGTAAATATTAGAAAAGAACCCTGTAAGAGAGGTTTATTTGTGAGTATGAGAAAGCAAACCCGTAAAAGGGGTGTATTTATGAATATGAGAAAATAACCCCGTAAGAGGGGTATATGTGAGTATGAGAAAACAACCTCATAAAAGAGGAATATTTGTCAATATAAGAGAAACACCCAGTAAGAGGGGTATATTTATGAATATGATGATTCTAGGTTGGGCCACTAAATAAAGAGAATCCCGTAAAATTGGTATATCTATGAATATAAGAAAACAACCCTATAAAATGGATATATTTATCAATATAAGACAACAACCCCGTAAGGGTGGTGTATTTGTGAGTATGAGAAAACAACTTCGTAAAACGAGTATATTTTTTAATATGAGAAAACAACTCAATAAGAGGGTATATTTATTAATATTAGATAAAACCCTGTAAAAAGGTTATATTTGTCAATATAAGAAAACAACCTCGTAAGTGGAGTATATTTGTGAGTATGAGTAAACAACTTCGTAAAAGGGGTATATTTGTGAATATGAGAAATCAAGCCTATTAGAGGGGTAGACCTGTTCATGGGCCTGGGTACCCGCCCGGCCCGCCCAGGCCTGCACTCTTCGGGCCGGGCTTGGACAACAATTTTTGTGTACAAACCCGGCCCAGCCCGAACCCATAAAAAGCCTAAATTTTTAGGGCTGGGCTTGGGATTTCCATAAAAACCCAAGTCTGGCCCGGCCCGGCCCGATGTTTAGTTTAATTAGAAAAAAAAATGTCATACCTAGCATTTGAATTTGTGACCTTTAACTTATAATTAAGTGCTACTTACCACTTAGCTACCTATTATTTTTGTTTATAATTTTATTGTTATTAATAATATATTTAAATAAAACTAAACTCAAGCCCGACCCGAACCCGCACGACCCAGGCCAGTATTCTGGGTTTAACAATTGGTCGGGCTTTTAAAAAATTCGGGCTCGGGCTCAATGGGGTGATATTAAAAAATTTCCGAGCTTGAGCGGGCTCGGGCTTGTTCAAAATAAAGTCAAGCCCGGTCAGGCCCGGCCCGAGCCCGCCCAGGCCCGGCCCATGAACAGGTCTATAGAGGGGTACATTTATGAATATGAGAAAACAACCACGTAAAAGAGGTATATTTATCAATATAAGAAAATAACCCCGTAAGTGGGGTATATTTGTGAGTATGAAAAAGCAACTGCGTAAAAGAGGTATATTAGTGAATATGAGAGAAAAAAAATCCTATAAGAGAGGTATATTTGTAAATATTAAAAAATAACCCCGTAAGAGGGGTTTATTTGTAAGTATGAGAAAATATACCCCGTAAAAGGGAAAGATCTGTCAATATAAGAAAAGAACCCTGTTAGAGCGGTATAGTTATGAATATGATAAAACAACTTCATGAAAAGGGGAATATTTATTAATATAAGAAAACAACCTCGTAACATAGGGTATATTTATGAAAATGAGAAAAGACCCCTTAAGAGAGGTAATTGTGAATGTGAGAAAACATGCTATTAAAATGGGATATATTTATGAATTTGAGAAATGAACCCCGTAAGAGGGGATATATTTATGGATATGAGAAAAAACCCTGTAAAAAAGGGTATATTTATCAATATAAGAAAACAACCCCGTAAATGTTGTATATTTGTGAGTATGAAAATCCAACCCCGTAAAAGGTTATATTTATGAGCATGAGAAAACAACCCCGTAAGAGAGGTATATTTATAAATATTAGAAAAGAACCTCGTAAGAGAAGTATATTTATGAGTATGAGAAAACAACCAGGTAAAAAGAGGAGTATAATTATGAAGTATAATTATGAATATGAGAAAACAATCTAGTAAGAGAGGTATATTTGTAAGTTTGAGAAAACAACCTCGTACGAGGGGTGCATTTGTGAGTGTGAGAAAGTAACCACGTAAAAAGGGTATATTTGTGAGTGTGAATAGACAACACCGTGAAAGGGTTATATTTTTTAATATAAGAAGATAACCTCATAAGAGTGGTATATTTGTAAACATTAGACAACAACCTTGTACGAGGGGTGTATTTGTGAGTATGAGAAGACAACCTCGTAAAAGGGGTATATTTGTCAATATAAGAAAACAAACCTGTAAGAGGGGTATATATTTTTATAGGTATGAGAAAATAATCCCATAAAGAAGTATATTTATGAATATGAGAAAAAGAAACCCGTAAGAGGGGTATATTTTGTAAATACTAGAAAACAACCCCATAAGTGGGGTATTTTTGTGAGTATGAGAAAACAACCCTGTACGAGGCGTATATTTGTGAGTATGAGAAAGCAATAGCATAACATGGGCGTAATTTTTTAATATAAAAAAACATCCTCCCAGGAATATTATATTTGTAAATATTAGAAAATAAGCCCGTAAGAGGAGTATATTTGTGAGTATGAGAAAAAACCCGGTCAGAGGGGCATATTTATAAATACTAGAAAATAACCTTGTAACACAGGGTACATCTATGAATATGAGAAATCAACCCCGTAACAGGGGTATATTTATGTACATGAAAAAGCAACCCCGTAAAAGGGATTAATTTATCAATATAAGAAAACAACCCTGTAAGTGGGGTATATTTGTCAGTATGGAAAGACTACTACGTAAAAGATGTATATTTGTGAATATGAGAAAATAACCCCGTAAGAGGGGTATATTTGTCAATATTAGAAAACAACCCTGCAAGAAGGGTTTATTTGTGAGTATGGAAAAATAACCTCGTAAACAAGGTATATTTATGAATATGAGAAAAACTCGTAAGAGTGGTATATTTGTAAATACTAAAACAAATCCTGTAAGAGGAGTATATTTGTGAGTATAAGAAAACAATCCTGTGAATAGGATATATTTTTTAATATGAGAAAACAACCATGTAAGAGGTTATATTTGTAAACATAAGAAAACAACCCCGTAAGAGGGTATATTTGTGAGTATGAGAAACAACCTCGTTAAAAGGGTATATTTGTAAATATCAGAAAACAACCTCGTTAGTGGGATATAGTTGGGAGCATGAGAAAACAACCCCGTAAAAGGGGTACATTTATGAATATGAGAAAAAGATCCCATAAGAAGGTTATATTTATAAATATTAGAAAAAGCCCCGGTAAAAGGGAAATATTTATCAATATAAGAAAATAATGCCGCATGTAGGGTATATTTGTGGGTATGAAAAGACAACCACGTAAAGATGTATTCTCTTTAAAATTAGAAAATAACATCGTAAGAGGGGGTAAATTCGTAAATATTGAAAAAAAAACCCTATAAGAGGTGTATATTTGTAAGTTTTAGAAAACATCCCCGTAGGAGTGGTATATTTGTGAGTATTAGAAAATAACCCTGTAAGATGGGTATATTTGTGAGTATGAGAAAACAACTCTGTAAAAGTGGTATATTTGTGAATATAAGATAATAACCCTGTAGTTAGGATATATTTGTGAGTATGAGAAACAACCCTGCAAAAGGGGTATATTTTCTAATATGAGAAAAAAAACCCCGTAAGATGGGTATATTTATAAATATTAAAAAATAATCTCGTAAAAAGTGTATATTTATAAATATTATAAAACAACCTAGTAAGTGGGATATATTTGTGAGTATGAGAAAATAACCCTGTAAAAGGTGTATATAAAATAACCTTGTAAAAGTTGTATATTTTTTAAGATGAGAAAACAAACCCATAAGAGGGGTATATTTGTGAGAATGAATAAACATCCACGTAAAAGGCGTAGATCTTTTAAAATGAGAAAACAACCCTCTAAGAGGGGGTATATTCCTAAATATTAGAAAACAACTCCGTAAGAGGCGTATATTTGTAAGTATTAGAAAACAACCCCGTAAGGGGTAGATTTGTGGGTATCAAGAAACATTCTCATAAAAGTGGTATATTTATAAATATAAGAAAACAATCCTGTAAGTGGGGGTAATATTTGTGAGTATTAGAAATCAACCTTATAAAAGGGGTATATCTTTTAATATGAGAAAAGAACCATGAAAGTGGAATATATTTGTAAATACTAGAAATCAACCTCGTAAGAGGTGTATATTTTCGGGTATGAGAAAATAAGCCCTATAAGGGGGGGTATATTTGTGAGTATGAGAAACAATCCCATAAAAGTGGTATATTTGTCAACATAGAAAAACAAGCTCGTAAGTGGAGTATATTTGTGAGCATGAAAAATCAATATCGTAAAAGGGGTATATTTTTTAATATGAGAAAATATCTGCGTAAGAGGGGTATATTTGTAAATACTAGAAATCAACCCCATAAGGGTTGTATTTTTTAATATGAGAAAACAATCTTGTAAGAGAGGTATATATGTGAGAATGAGAAAACAATCTTGTAAGAGAGGTATATATGTGAGAATGAGAAAATAACCCTATAAATGGGGTACATTTATCAATATAAGAAAATAATCCTGCAAGCGGGATATATTTGCGAGTATGGAAAAACAACCGCGTAAAAGGGCTTATATTTATGAATATGAGAAAAATCTCTGTAAGAAGGGTATACTTCTAAATACTAGAAAATATCCTCGTAAGACGGGTATATTTGTAAGTACGAGAAAACAACCCCGTGAAAGTAGTATAGTTTTTAATATGAGAAAACAAGCTCGTAAGAGAAGTATATTTGCAAACATTAGATAACAACCCTGTAAGAGGGGTACATTTGTGAGTATAAGAAAACAATCACATAAAAAGGAGAATATTTATCAATATAAGAAAAAGAACCCCATAAGTGGGGTATATTTGCGAGTGTGAGAAAATAACCTAGTAACATGAGGTATATTTATGAATATGAGAAATCAACCATGTAAGAGCGTTATATTTGCTAATATGATAAAACAACACCGTAAAAGCAGTATATTTGTCAATATAAGAAAACAATAGCGTAAAGGGGTATATTTGTGAGTATGAAAAAATAACCCCGTAAAAGGTGTATATTTATTAAAATAAGAAAACAACCCTGTAAGAGGGGTATATTCGTAAATATTAGGAAAAAAACCCTATAAAAGGAGTATATTTGTAAGTATTAGAAAATAACCCCATAAGAGGGATATATTTATGTGTATCAAAAAATAATCCCATAAAAGTGGTATATTATATAAAAGAAAACAACCCCGTAAGTGGGGTATATTTATGAGTATGAGAAAACAATCCCGTAAAAGAAAAATATTTGACAATAAGAAAATAAACCCGTAAAAGTATTAGAAAACAACCCCGTAAGACGGGTACATTTTTTAGTATCAGAAAATAATCTCGTAAAAAGTGATACATTTGTAAATATAAGAAACTAACCCTGTAAGTGGGGTATATTTGTTAGTATGAGAAATCAACCTCGTAAAAGGATACACTTTTTAATATGAGAAAAGAATCCTATAAGAGGGGTTTATTTGTAAATACAAGAAATCAACCCCATAAGAGGGGTATATTTGTAAGTATGAGAAAACAACCCCGTAAGGGGTATATTTGTGAGTTTGAGAAAGCAATCCCATAATTGGGATATATTTGTTAATATAAGAAAACAAACCCCATAAGTGGGGTATATTTGTGAGTATGAGAAATTAACCTCGTATAATGGTTATATTTTTTAATATGAGAAAAGAACCCCGTAAGAGCGGTATATTTGTAAATACTAGAATCAACACCGTAAGAAAGGTACATTTGTAAGTATGAGAAAACAACCCCATATGAGGTTCATTCATAAGTATGAGAAACAATCCCGTAAAAGGGGCAATATTTATGAATATAAGAAAATAACTCCGTAAGAGGAGTATATCTATGAGTATGAAAAAAGAACCGTGTAAAACGGGTATATTTATGAATATGAGAAACAAACCCCATAAGAGGGGTATATTTATAAATATTAGAAAATAACACTGTAAGAGGAGTTTATGTGTGAGTATGAAAAAACAACCCCATAAAAGGGTTCATTTATGAATATGAGAAAACAACTTTGTAATAGGGGTATATTTATGAGTATGAGAAAACAACCCCATAAAAGGGTCCAATTTTTAATATGAGCAAACAATCCCGTAAAAGGGATATATTTGTCAATATAAGAGAATA
This sequence comes from Ricinus communis, assembly GCF_019578655.1. Taxonomy (NCBI): domain Eukaryota; kingdom Viridiplantae; phylum Streptophyta; class Magnoliopsida; order Malpighiales; family Euphorbiaceae; genus Ricinus; species Ricinus communis. The sequence goes on from NC_063259.1 coordinate 1,117,706, forward strand.
ACCCCATAGTGAGGTATATGTGTGAGTATGAGTAAACAATCACGTAAAAGGTGTAAATTTTTTAAAATGAGAAAATAACTCCGTAAGAGGGGGTTTATTCATGAGTGCGAGAAAACAACTTATAACATGGGGTACATTTATGAATATGAGAAATGAACCCCGTAAGAGGAGTATATTTGCTAATATGAGAAAACAACCCCATAAAAGGAGTATATTTGTGAGTATGAGAAAACAACCCCATAACACAGGGTATATTTATGAATATGAGGAATCAATCCTATAGGAGGGGTATATTTGTGAGTATGAAAAAACAACCGTGTAACACGTGGCATATTTATGACTATGAGAAATCAATAATGTAAGTGGGGTATATTTGTGAATATGAGAAAACAATCCTGTGAAAGGGATATTTTTGTCAATATAAGAAAACAACCCTGATAGTGGGGTATATTTGTGTGTATCTGAAAACAACTACGCTAAATGACTATATTTATGAATATAAAAAGTCCACCCCGTAAAAGGGCTATATTTGTAAATATGAGTAAAAAAGCACATAAAATAGGTATATTTGTCAATATAAGAAGATAACCCTGTAAGTGGGGTATAGTTGTGAGTATGAAAAAACCCGCATAAAAGACCTATGTTTGTGAATATGAGAAAATAACCCCGTAAGAGGCGTATACTTGTAAATATTAGAAAACAACCCCATAAGAGGAGTTTATTTGTGAGTATGAGAAAACAACCACGTAAAAGCAGTATATTTATCAATATGAGAAAATAAGCCCATAAGCAGAATATATTTGAGAGTATGAGAAAACAACCTCGTATGAGGGCTATATTTGTGAGTATGAGAAAGCAACCCCGTAAAGGGGTATATTTTTTAATATGAGAATACAACCTCGTAAGAGGGATATATTTGTAAATATTAGAAAATAACCTCTTAAAAGGGGTATATTTTTTAATATGAGAATACAACCTCGTAAGAGGGATATATTTGTAAATATTAGAAAATAACCTCTTAAAAGGGGGATATCTATGAGTATGTGAAAACAACTCCGTAAAAGGGGTATATTTGGCAATAAAAGAGAACAACCACATAAGTGGGATATAATTGTGAGTGTAAGAAAACAATCACGTAGAAGGGATATATTTATGAATTTGAGAGGAAAAACCACGTAAGAGAGCTTTATCTATAAATACTGGAAAACAACCTCGTACAAGGCGTATATTTATGAATACACGAAAGCAATCCCGTAAAGAGGGTGTGTTTTTTAATATGAAAAAACAATCTCGAAAGAGGTGTATATTTATAAATAGTAGAATACAATCCCGTTAGAGGGGTACATCTGTGAGTATGAAAAAAAAACTCCATAAGAGGGGTATATTTATAAATACTAGAAAAAAACCCCGTAAGTATGGTATATTTGCGAGTATGAGAAAACAACCCCATAAGATGGTTATATTTATGAATATGAGAAATCAACCCTGTAGGAGTGGTATTTTTATGAATATAAGAAGACAACCCCGTAAAAAATGGTATTATTTATCAATATAAGAAAGCAACCCTGTAGCTGTGATATATTTATGAGTATGCAATAACAACCTCGTAAAAACAGTATATCTTTTAATATGAGAAAACAACCTCGTAAGAGGGGGTATATTTGTAAATATTACAAAACAATTCCGTAAGAGGATTATATTTGTCAATATAAGAAAACAACCCCGTAAATTGAGTATATTTGTAAGTACGAGAAAACAACTCTATAAAAAGGGTATGTGTATGAATATGAGAAATCAACCTCGTAAGAGGGGTATATTTATGAATATGAGAAAGTGATAGGCTATTTGTGTAGCTACAATCTAAGGCAGTGAACCTATCGATATAGTCTAGCACTGACTGCGAGTATCAAGGTCGTATCCCCTAGGGAACGGGTGAACCTAAAGCTACTAATGTACTAAGTATTATCTAACCTTAAGCAATTGGTGAAAGGTAACCTAAACTGTAAACTAGAAATGATGAAATGCAAAAGTAAAATGCCAAACAAACAAAAAATAATGAAGCAAACACAGGAAGAAAGCAAACCCAAAGAGAACCTAATTGCGATGGAATTACTAAAGGTGATTATCTTGATTACCAAATTGATTACCCATGCCTGAATCCTATAATGAACTCGAATCCTCTCTCGAGCTCACCAAGTTCCTAACTCTGGAAACTAAATGCTGGAATCTCTGCCTAACAATTAATCTCAAAACAACATTAAGATTTGATTCAAGTCTATTAAGAGTTGTTAATCATTAATCCGGCTAGCCAATTAACCTTATCTCTAAGTGTTATTAACCAATTCTTGCTTAATCAAGTTCCAATTGTTTAACGAATTTCTCAATACCAATTAAACAATCCAAGCAATATTCAACTCAATGTCTCAAGTAAAATGAAACAAACTTTTATTACTGAAAAGCAAGAAGGATTATAAATTGGAAATCTAATAATCAAAACAAATAAAAAACAATCCATCAACAATAGGAACCCCAATGGGTTCATCAGCTCTAGCTACTCATACACACAGAAAACATAACTAGAAGAAAAGAAAATTAGAAAAGAAGTTGGAACATGTACACCCTTCTCTCGAATTAAAGTAGACACCACCAAAATCAAATTGAATGCTTCAAAATCCATCTCCTCGATCTCTTAAAACAAGCTTGAATCTCCTCAAATCCGTCCTTCAATATGTGAAAATGGTCTTTCAAGGTCAATCAAGAAGTCTGGAAAGTGGAAGGTCGCACGCGCGCAAGAATCTCGGAATCAGAATGCTGAACCCTTTTCTCGAAAACTGAACTCATATAGATAGGAAATGCGTGCACGGGTCATGCCATGGGTCGTGCAACTTGTGACATAGGCCGTGAAGTCCTTTGGTTTTTCTCTAGAAATGATGCTGAGAGTCCAAATAACTTGAAAACATAAATAGATACCCAGTGTGGTGAATCTAGCATAAAAATGACTCCGTTACATGTATAAACATGAATAAATGAAGCACAAAACATGTATAGAATGCAACACATCATAAAGCAACCACATAAAAGGGGCATATTTGTTGTCAATATAAGAAAATAACCCCATAAGTGTGGTATATTTGTGAGTATGAAAAAACAAACGCGTAAAAAGGGTATATTTGTAAGTATGAGAAAACAACCCTATAAGAGGGGTATATTTATAAATATTAGAAAATAACCCCGTAAGAGGGGCTTATTTGTGAGTATGAGAATACAACCCTGTAAAAGAGGTATATTTATGAATATGAGAAACAACCCCGTAAGAGGGTTATATTTGTGATTTTAAGAAAATAATCCCCGTAAAAGGAGAATATTTGTTAATATAAGGAAACAACCTCGTAAGAGGGGGTATTTGTGTCAATATAAGAAAATGACCCTGTAAATGAGGTATAATTGTGAGTGTTAGAAGACAACCCTGTAACATAATGCATACTTATGAATTTAAAAAATCAACCCTGTAAGAGGGATATATTTGTTATATAAGAAAAACACCCCATAAAAAGGATATATTTATAAATAAAAGAAAATAACCCCTTAAGTGGGGTATATTTGTGAGTGTGAGAAAACAAGCCCATAAAAGTTTATTTAAAAATAAGAAAATATACCTGTAAGAGGGGGTATATTTGTAAATATTAGAAAACAACTCTGTAACACGGGGTATGTCTACGAATATGAGAAATCAACCCCATAGGAGGGGTATATTTATGAATACGAGAAAACAACCCCATAAAAGGGGTATATTTGTGCATATAAGTAAATAACCCCATAAGTGGGGTATATTTGTGAGTATGAAAAAGTAACCGTGTAAAAGCGGTATATTTGTAAATATGAGAAAACAACCCCGTAAGAGGGGTTGATTTATGACTTTGAGAAAACAACCCCTTAAAAGGGGTATATTTGTAAATATTAGAAAACAACCCCATAAGAGGGGTATATTTGTGGGTATGAGAAAACAACCCCATAAGAGGGTTATAATTATGGGTATGAGAAAACAACCCCGTAAAAAGGAAATATTTGTCAATATAAGAAAAAAATCCCGTAAGAGTGGTGATAACCTTGATATTACACATGTTTGCATGCTTGATTTTGAGTTATTTTTAGATAAAATTATGTATTTTTTGTATTAGAATCACCTTGTTTTAGTTTCCTTTGTGTCTTAGGTCTTTTTCTAGGTACATCATCAAAGTTAGAGAGAAATCGGACCAAAATCAGGAAGAAACTATAGAATCGGGTGCGTTAGACTGTTCAACATGCTCGTGTAGAGGAGCAGGGTCAGTGTCAAAGGGCGTGCTGAAATGCCTTACCTATAGCGAGAAAAAGTGATTTGCAACACGGTTTCTAAGAGTGACACGACTTAGGAGCATGCCCGTGCTGAGGAGCACGACCCAAATCCAAGTCGTGCTGAAGAAGGACAACTGTACACTTTTAGATTAACACGGCATGGATCTAGGCCGTGTCTAGGCCTTGTTGGATCTCGAAACCTAATTTAAAAGAAAAGAGAAAGAAAGAGAAAGGAGGCTGAAGAGAGACGAAAAGAGAGAACTCTAAGGTATTCAAGACAGACCTTGAGAGCAACCTTTCAGACGATCAAGAAGAGGAAAACATAGACAAATTCTACTTCAACATCATCCAGATAGTTGTTCTTGAGGATTGGATTGAAGAGCAACCTTTTTGATTCTTGTTGACTTTGTATTCAATTCTTATATTAGTTTAACCATGAACATGTGTAACTAATCTTATTAAACCCATTTGGGGTGATTTTTAGCCATGTTTGGCTTGTTGTGTGCTTAAGTGATAGGGTTGTTGATTTAAGATTGTAGTTTTCATTCAAGTATAATAAAATCTATTGTTTCTTCTTCATTATTGAATCAATTTTAGAACTCCTTTGTAATTGAGAAATTCAATTGAGTTTGGACAACTGCTTGTATGATTAAGTGATTTGCATCTTAGAGATAAGTGTAATAACTTACTAGAATAAGAACTAGACATCCTTATTAGTGGTAATTTAGAGATTAATGCTATTCTAAAATCAATTTGTTAGGAATAGATTCCAACTTTAGATCTTTAGGATTAGAAATTGGTTAACTCGAGAGAGAGGCCAACTCATTTAAGATGTTATCCACATATCGCAATTCTTAATTAATCAAATCATAATTTATTGTTTTTAAGCCGACTAGCTAAAAGGATCCCCAATTGGGTTAACTCATCTCATTGTCTTTTTCTAAACTTTCATTCTCTTTGTTAAATTTAGTTTTCATTTGCATTCATTTTTAGTTAATAATCTTCACCACCTTTTGATCAGTTAAATAATAGGAATAGCATAGTAGCAGTTGCTTCTCAGTTCCCGTGGCATACGACATTTATACTTGCCATATCTATATTACATTTGATAGAGCACTTGCTTGTAGATTGCTTGTCGTATTTAGTGAAGCATCAAGTGGTATATTTGTGAGTATGAGAAAACAACCCCGTAAAAAAGGAAATACTTTTCGATAGAAGAAAATAACCTTATTAGTGGAGTATATTGTTAATATGAGAAAACAGCCTCGTAAAAGGGGCATATTTGTAAATATTAAAAAAAACCCCTTAAGAGGGGTATATCTGTATGTGAAAACAACCTTGTAAAATGGGTATATTTGTTAATATAAGAAAACAACCCCGTAAGTGGGATATATTTATGAGGTGAGAAAACAACCACGTAAAAGTGGTATATTTATGAATATGAGAAAAGATCCCGTAAGAGTGGTATATTTATAAATACTAGAGAACAACCCTGTCATAGGGTTATATTTGTGAGTATGAGAAAATAACCTCGTGAAATGATTATATCTTTTAATATGAGAAAACAACCACGAAGAACGACATTAGAAAACAACCTCGTAAGAGAGGTGTATTTATTAGTATGAGAAAACAACCCCATAAAATGAGTATATTTTTAAATATAAGAAGAAAACCACGTAAGTGGGGTATATTTATAAATATGAGAAAGCAACCCCATTAAAGGGGTGTATTTTTAAATATGAGGAAAAAATTTCGTAAGAGAGGCATATTTGTAAATATTAAAAAACAACCCCTTAAGAGGGGTATCTGTGAGTACGAGAAAAAAACCCTGTGAAAAATGGTATATCTTTTATTATGAGAAAACAACCATGGAAGAGCGATATATTTGTAAATATTACAATACAACCCCAATAGAGAGCTATGTTTTTTAGTATGAGAAAACAACCTAGTGAAAGGGGTATATCTTTTATTATACGAAAACCACCATGTAAGAGTGGTATATCTGTAATATTAAAAAATAACCCCCGTAAGAGGGGTATATTTATGAGTATGAGAAAATAACCCCGTAAAAGGGGTATATTTGTCAATATAAGAGAACAACCCCATAAGTGCGGTATATTTCCAAGTATGAGAAAACAATCGCGTAAAAGGGCTATATTTATGAATATGAGAGAAAATCCCGTAAGAGGGGTATATAAGTAAATATAAAAGAACAACCTCGCAAGAGGTGTATATTTGTGAGTACGAGAAAATAACCCCATAAAAGGGTTATATTTGTGACGATGAGAAAACAACCTCGTGAAAGTGGTATATTTTTTAATATGAGAAAACAACCCCGTAAGAGGGGTATATTTACAAATATTAGAGAACAACCTAGTAAGAGGGGTATATTTGTGAGTATAAGAAAATAGCCCCATAAAAGGGGAGTATTTGACAATATAAGAAAGCAATCGCGTAAGTGTGATATATTTATGAAAAGACAACTAGTAACACTGGATATTTTTATGAATATTAGAAATGAACCCCTTAAGAGGGGTATATTTGCTAATATGAGAAAATAACCTTGTAAAAGGGTATATTTGTCAATGTAATAAGACAACCCTGTAAATGGAGTATATTTATAAGTATGAAAAAATAACCCCGTGAAAGATGTAAATCTTTTAAAATGAGAAAATAACCTAGTAAGTGGGATATATTTGTGGGTGTGAGAAAACAATCCTACAACACGGGGTGTATTTATGAATATAAGAAATCAACCCCGTAAGAGGGGTATATTTGTTAATATAAAAAACAACCTCGTAAGAGTGGTATATCCATAAGTATTAAAAAACAACTATGTAAAAGGAGTATATTTATGTATATGAGAAAACAACCCCGTAATAGGGTTATATTTATAAATATTAGAAAATAACCCCGTAAGAGGGGTTTATGTGTGTGTATGAGAAAGCAACCCCATAAAAAATGGTATATTTATGAAAATGATAAAACAACTCTGTAACAGGGGTATATTTATGAATATGAGAAAGCAACCACGTAAACGGTGTGTATTTTTTAATATGAGAAAACAACCACGTAAATAGGGTATATTTTTTAATATGAAAAAATAACCTCGTAAGAGAGGTATATTTGTGAAGATTACAAAACAAACCCTTAAGAGGGGTATATCTGTGAGTATAAGAAAACAACCCCGTAAAAGGGGTATATTTGTCAATATAAGAGAATAACCTTGTAAGTGTGGTATATGTGTGAGCATGAGAAAACAACCTCATAAAAAAGATATATTTATAATTGAGAGAAACCCCATTAGAAGGGTATATTTGTAAATTCTAAAAAAAACCTATAAAAGGGGAATATTTATCAATAAAAAAGACAATCTCGTAAGTGGGGTATGTTTGTGAGTGTGAGAAAACAATATATGTAACACTATGTGTATTTATGAAAATGAGAAATAAACCCCGTAAGAGGAGTATATTTGATAATATGAGAAAATAACCCTGTAAAAAGAGTATATTTGACAATATAAGAAAATAACCCTGTAGTGGGGGATATTTGTGAGTATGAAGAAATAACCCCGTAAAAGGTGTAAATTTTTTAAAATGAGAAAATAACCCCGTAAAAGGGCGTAAAATCATAAATATTAGAAGACAATCCCGTAAGAGGGCAATATATGTACGTATTAGAAAACAATCTCATAATAGAAAATATTTGTGAGTATGAGAAAACAATCCTGTATAAGTGGTATTTTTTATCAATATAAGAAGACAACTCTATAAGTGGGGTATATTTGTGAGTATTAGAAATCAACCTCGTAAAAGGGGTATATTTCTTAATATAACCCCGTAAAATGGGTATAGTTGTAAATACTAAAAAACAATCTCATAAGAGGGGTATATTTGTGAGTATGAGAAAGTAACCCCACAACACGGGGTAATATTTATAAATCTGAGAAATCAACTACATAGGAGGGGTATATTTGTGAATATGAGAAAACAACATCGTAAAAGGGTTTATTTGTCAATACAAGAAAGCAACCCCGTAGAAGGAGTATATTTCTTAATATGAGAAAACAACTCCAGAAGAGGGAGTATATTTGTAAATATTAGTGAACAACCCCGTAAGAGTGGTATATTTGTCAATATAAGAAAACAACCCCGATAGTGGGGTATATTTGTGTATATCAAAAAATAACTACGTCTAAGGGGTATATTTATAAATATAAAAAATCAACCCCGTAAGAGGGGTATATTTATGAATATGAGAGAACAACCATATAAAAGGGGTATATTTTCAGTATAAGAAGATAACTCTGTAAGTGGGGTATATTTATAAGTATGAAAAAACAACCGTGTAAAGGGGTATGTTTGTGAATATAAGAAAGTAACCTCGTAGAAGGTGTATGTATTTGTAAAATATTAGAAAATAATCCTGTAAAAGGGGTTTTGTTGTGCATATGTGAAAACAACCACATAAAAAGTGGTATATTTATGCATATGAGAAAATAACCCCGTAAGCGGGCTATATTTGAGAATATGAGAAAACAACCTCGTGCAAGGGGTATATTTGTGAGTATGAGAAAGCAACCCCGTCAAGCGGCATATCTGTGAGTAAGAGAAAACAACCCCATACGAGGGATATATTTGTAAATTTGGGAAAGCAACACCATAAAAGAGGTATATTTCTTAATATGAGAAAACAATCCCGAAAGAGGGGTACATTTATAAATATTAGAAAATAACCCCGTAAGTAGGGTATACTGTGAGTATGAGAAAGCAACCCCGCAAGACGGGGCATATTTATGAATATGAGAAATCAATCCCATAAAAGGGGTATATTTATGAATATGAGAAGACAATCCCGTAAATAAGGGGTATATTTATCAATATAAGAAAACAACCTCATAGCTGTGATATATTTATGAGTATGAAATAACAACCCCATAAAAGAGGTATATTTTCTAATATGAGAAAACAACCTCGTAAGAGGGGGTATATTTCTAAATATTAGAAAACAACCCCGTAAGAGGAGTATATTTGTCCATATAAGAGAACAACCCCGTAAGTTGGGTATATTTGTGAGTATGAGAAAACAACTCTGTGAAAGGGGTATGTTTATGAATATGAGAAATCAACCGCATAAAGAGAGGTATATTTGGAGATTTGAGAAAACAATCATGTAAAAAGGGGTATATTTGTCAATATAAAAAAATAACCCTGTAAGTGTGGTATATTTATGAGTATGAAAAAACAACCGTGTAAAAGAGGTACATTTGTGAATATGAGAAACAACCTGTAAGTGGGGTATGTTTGTAAATATTAGAAAATAACCCCGTAAGAGATTTTATTTGTGAGTATGAGAAAACAACCCCGTAAAAGGAGTATATTTATAAAATATGAGAGAACAACCCCATAAGAGGGGAGTATTTATTAGTTTGAGAAAACAACCTCGTAAAAGGAGAATATTTATCAATATAAGAAAACAACCTCGTTAGAGGGGGTATATATATCAATATTTGTGAGTGTGAGAAAGCAACCATGTAACACGACATATATTTATGAATATAAGAAATCAACTCCGTAGAAGGAGTACATTTGTTAATATAAGGAAAAATTCGATAAAAGGGCTATATTTATTAATAAAAGAAAACGACCCCGTAAAAGTTGTGTATTTTCTAAAATAAGAAAACAATCACATAAGAGGGGCCATATCCGTAAATATTAGAAAATAACCCCGTAACATAGGGTATTATTTATGAATATGAGAAATCAACCCCGTCGGAGGGGTATGTTTGTGAATATGATAAAACAACCATGTGAAAGGGGTATATTTTGAATATAACAAAGTAACGCCGTAATTATGGAATATTTGTGGGTATGAGCAAAGAACCTCGTAAAAGGAGTACATTTTTTAATATGAGCAAACAACCCCGTAAGAGGGGGTATATTTGAAACTATCATAAAACAATCCTATAAGAGTGGTATATTTGTGAATATAAAAAAATAACCCCAAAAGTAGGGTATACTTGTGAGTATGAGAGAACCACTCCGTAAAAGGGGTATGTTTATGAATATGAGAAATAAACCATGTAAGAAGGGTATATTTATGAATATGAGAAAGAAAACTAGATAAAAGGAGTATATTTGTCAATATAACCCCGTAAGTAGGGTATATTTATGAGTATGAAAAAACAACAGCGTAAAAGAGATATATTTGTGAATATGAGAAAACAAACCCGTAAGAGGGATATATTTATAAATATTGGAAAGTAACTCTGTAGAAGGGTTGATTTATGAGTATGAAAAAACAGCCTCGTAGAAGGGGTATATATGAGAAAATAACCCCGTAAGAGGGGTATATTTGTGCATATGAGAAAATAACCCCGTAAGAGGGGTATATTTATGAGTATAAGAAAACAACCCTGTAAAAGGAAAATATTTTTCAATACCAAAAAATAACCCCGTAAGTGGGGTAAATTTGTTAATATAAGAAAACAACCTCGTAAGAGGGGTATATTTATAAATATTAGAAAATAACCCCTTACAAGGGGGTATATGTGTGAGTATGTGAAAAAAAACCCTATAAAAGGGGTATATTTGTCCCTATAAGAGAACAACCTTGTAAGTGCGGTATATTTATGAGTATGAGAAAATAACCTTATAAAAAGGGTATATTTATGAATATGAGAAAAAATCTCGTAAGAGTGTTATATTTGTAAATAATAGAAAACAACACCGTTAGAGGGTTATATTTGTGAGTATGAGAAAACAACCCCATGAAAAGGGTGTATCTTTTAATATGAGAAAACAACCATGTAAGAGCGATAATTTGTAAACATTAGAAAACAATCCCGTAAGAAGCTGTATTTGTTAGTATGATAAAACAACCCCATAAAACGGGTAGATTTTTCAATATAAGAAAAGAACAACGTAAGTGGGATATATGAGAAAACAACCACGTAAAAGGGGTATATTTGTCAATATAAGAATATAACCCCGTAAGTGCATAATATTTCTGAGTATGAAAAAATGACCTTGTTAAAAAGGGTATATTTGTATGTATAAGAAAACAACCGCGTACAAGCGGTATATTTATGAGTATGAAAAAGTAACCCCGTTAAAGAGGTAAATTTCTTTAATATGAGAACAACCTCATAAGAGAGGTATATTTGTAAATAGTAGAAAACAACCCCTTAAGAAAGGTATATCTGTGAGTACGAGAAAACAACCCCGTGAAAGGGGTGTATGTTTTATCATGAGCAAACAACCACGTAAGAGCGATATATTTGTAAACATTAGAAAATAATCCCGAATGAGAGATATGTTTGTAAGCATGATAAAACAACCCTGTGAAAGGGATATATCTTTTATTATGCAAAAACCACCATGTAAGAGCGGTATATTTGTAAATATTAAAAAACAACTCCATAAGAGAGCTATATTTGTGAGTATGAGAAAATAACCTCGTAAAAGGGGTATATTTGTCGATAAAAGAAAAAAAGCCCATAAGTGGAGTATATTTCCGAGTATGAGAAAACAATCGCGTAAAAGGGGTATATTTATGAATATGAGAGGGGTATATTTGTAAATACAAGAGAACAACCCTGTAAGAAGGGCATATTTGTAAGTACGAGAAAACAACCCCATGAAAGGGTTATATTTGTCAGTATGAGGAAACAACCCCGTTAAAGGGATATATTTTTTATATGAGAAAACAATCCCTTAAGATGGGTATATTAGTAAACATTAGAGAACAACCTCTTAAGGGGGGGTAAGAAAATAACCCCATAAAAAGGGAAATATTTGTCAATATAAGAAAAAAATCCCGTAAGTGGAGTATATCTATGAGTGTGAGAGAACAACTAGTAACACGGAGTATATATATGAATATGAGAAATGAATCCCGTAAAAAGGGTATATTTACTAATATGAGAAAACAACTCCGTAAAAGGGGTATGTTAGTTAATATAAGAAAATAATCCTGCAAGTGTGGTATATTGTGAGTATGAGAAAACAACCCCGTTAAATGTATAAATTTTTTAAAAAGAGAAACTAACCCCGTAAGATGGGGGTATATTCATCAATATTAGAAAACAATCCTATAAGAGGGGTTTATTTATGAGTATGAAAAAGCAATCCTGTAAAAGGGGTATATTTATAAATATGGGAAAATAACTCCGTAAGAGGGATATATTTGTGAATATGAGAAAACAACCTCGTAGACGGATATTTGTCAATATAAGAAAACAACCCTGTAAGAGGGGTATATTTCTGAGTATGAGAAAACAACCCCATAAAAGGGGAATATTTAAATATAAGAAAACAAACCCCGAAAGTAGGGTATATTTGTGAATGTAAGAAAATAACTCTGTAAAAAGGGTATATGTATGAAAATGAGAAAATAACTCTACAATAGGGGTAAATTTATGAGTATGAAAAAGCAACCACTTTAAAGGGATGTATTCTTTAATATGAGATAACAACCTCGTAAGAGAGGTATATTTGTGAAGATTATAAGACAACCCCTTAAAAGGGGTATATCTGTGAGTATAAGAAAACAACCCCGTAAAAGGGGTTTATTTGTCAATATAAAAGAACCACCCCGTAAGTGAGGTATATGTGTGAGTATGAGAAGACAACCCCGTAAGAGGGATATATTTATGAAATTGAGAAAAAAACCTCGTTAGAGGGGTATATTTATAAATTCTGGAAAACAACCCTATAAAAAGGGAATATTTGTCAATATAAAAAAACAACCACGTAAGTGGGGTATATTTATGAGTGTGAGAAAACAACCAGTAACACAGAGTTTATTTATAAATATGAGAAATGAACCCCATAAGAGGAGTACATTTGCTAATATGAGAAAACAACCCCATAAAAGGAGTATATTTGTCAATATAAGAAAATAACCCCATAATTGGAGAATATTTATAAGTATGAAGAAACAACCCTGTGTAAATTTTTAAAATGAGAAAATAACCCCATAAGAGGGGGTATATTCGTAAATATTAGAAAATAATCCCGTAAGAGGGGTATATTTGTGAGTATTAGAAAAAAAATCCCACAAGGGGGAATATTTATGAATATGAGAAAATAATCCCATAAAAGTGGTATTTTTTGTCAATATAAGGAAACAACCCCGTAAGTGAGGTATATTTGTGAGTATGAGAAATCAACCCCTTAAAAGGGGTATATTTTGTAATATGAGAAAAGAACCACGTAAGAGGGGTATATTGTAAATACTAAAAAAACCTCGTAAGAGGAGTGTATTTGTGAGTATGAGAAAACAACCCCATAACACAGGGTATATTTATGAAAATGAGAAATCAACCCTGTAGGAGTGTATATTTGTAGATATAAGAAAACAACCATGTAAATATGGTATATTTGTCAATATAAGAAAGCAAACCCGTATGTGTGGAATATTTCTGAGAATGAAAAAATAACCTGTAAAAGGAATATAATTTTTTAATATGAGAAAATAACCTCGTAAAAGGGGGTAAATTTGTAAATATTAGAAAACAACCCCATAAGAATCTATATTTGTCAATATAAGAAGACAATCTCGAAAGTGGGGTATACTTGTGAGTGTGAGAAAATAACTCCGTAAAAGGGGTATTTTTATGAATATGAGAGATCTATCCTGTAAGAGGGGTATATTTGTGTATATGAGGAAAAAGAAAACCACAAAAATGGAGTATATTTGTCAATATAAGAAAATAATCCCGTAAGTGGGGTATATTTGTGAGCATAAAAAAATTGCATAAAAGTAATATATTTGTGAATATGAGAAAACAACCCCGTAAGAGGGGTATATTTGATAATATGAGAAAGCAACCTTGTAAGAGGGATATATTTGTTATTATGAGAAAACAACCCTTTGAGAGGCGTATATCAATGAGTATTTGAAAACAACCTTGTGAAATTGATATATTTGTCAATATAAGAGAACAACCCCGTAAGTGGGGTATGTTTATGAGTATGAGAAACAACCTTGTAAATGGGGTATATTTATGAATATGTTCCATAAGAGTGGTATATTTGTAAATACTAGAAAACAACCCTGTCAGAGGTTTATATTTGCAAGTATAAGAAAATAACCCTATGAAAGGGTATTTTTTTTAAAATGAGAAAATAACCACATAAGAGCGGTATATTTGTAAATATTATAAAACAACCCTGTAAGAGAGCTGTATTTGTGAGTATGAGAAAACAACCATGTAAAACGAGTAGATTTTTCAATATAAGCAAACAACAACCTAAGTGGGGTATATGAGAAAACAACCACGTAAAAGGGGTATATTTGTCAATATAAGAAAATAACCCCGTAAGTTGGGTATATTTCTAAGTATGAAAAAACAACCTCGTAAAAATGGTATATTTGTGTATACAATAAAACAACCCTGTACGGGCAGTATATTTGTGAGTATGAGAAAGCAACCCCGTAAAAGGGGTGTATGTTTTAATATGACAAAACAACCTCGTAAAAGAGGTATATCTGTAAATATTAGAAAACAACCCCGTGAAAGGGGTATATCTTTTATTATGCGAAAACCACTAGGTAAGAACGTTATATTGGTAAATATTAGAAAATAACCCCGTGTGAGAGCTATATTTATGAGTTGAGAAAATAACCCCGTAAAAGGAGTATATTTGTTAATAGAAGAAAATAACCCCATAAGTGGGGTATATTTCCGAGTTTGAGAAACAATCGCGTAAAAGGGGTATATTTATGAATATGAGAGAAAATCCCGTAAGAGGGGTATATTTGTAGATACTAGAGAACAACCCCATAAGAGGGGTATATTTGTGAGTACAAGAAAACAACCCCTTGAAAGGGTTCTATTTGTGAGTATAAGAAAACAACCACGTTAAAAGGGTAAACTTTTTAATATGAGAAAACAACCCCATAAGATGGTTACATTTGTAAACATTAGAGAACAACCTTGTAAGAGGGGTATATTTGTGAGTATAATAAAACAACCCCATAAAAATAGGAATATTTATCAATATAAGAAAATAATCCCGTAAGTGGGATATATTTATGAGTGTCAGAACACAACTAGTAACACGTGGTATATTTATGAATATATGAAATGAGCCCTGTAAGAGGGCTATATTTGCTATTATGAAAAAATAACCCCGTAAAAGGGGCATGTTTGTCAATATAAGAAAACAATCCTGTAATTGGGGTATATCTGTGAGTATGAGAATACAACCCCGTTAAAGATGTAAATTTTTTAAATGAGAAAATAACCCCGTAAGAGGGGTATATTTGTAAATATTAGAAAAGAATCACGTAAGAGGGGCATATTTATGAATATGAGAAAAAAAAACTGTAAGAGGGGTATATTTGTGAGTATGAGAAAACAACCTCGTAAATGAGGAATATTTGTCAGTATAAGAAAACAACCTTGTAAGATGGGTGTATTTATGAGTATAAGAAAACAATCTTGTAAAAGGGGAATATTTGTCTATATAAGAAAACAACCTAATAAGTAGGGTATATTTGTGAGAGTGGGAAAACAATCCTATAACACAGGGTATATTTATAAATATAAGAAATCAATCCCGTAACAGGGGTATATTTGTTAATATAAGAAAAAACCTCGTCAGAGGGGTATATTTGTAGATATTAAAAAATAACCCCTTAAGAGGGGGTATATCTGTGAGTATTAAAAAAACTATGTAAAAAGGGTATTTATGAATATGAGAAAACAACCCCGCAAGAGGGGTATATTTATAAATATTAAAAAACAACCTTGTAAGAGGGGTTTATGTATGAGTATGAGAAAACAACCCCTAAACAGGTTATATTTATGAAAATGAGAAAACAACTCTTTAATAGAGGTATATTTATGAGTATGAGAAAATAATCCAGTACGAGGGGGTATATTTGTGAGTATGAGAAAGCTACCATGTAAAAGGAGTGTATATTTCAATATGAGGAAACAACCTCGTAAGAGAGGTATATTTGTGAAGATTACAAAACAACCCCTTAAGTGGGGTATATCTGTGAGTATAAGAAAATAATCCCGTAAAATGAGTATATTTATGAATATAAGTGAACAACCCCGTAAGTGAGGTATATGTATGAGTATGAGAAGACAACCCGGTACAAGGGATATATTTATGAAATTAAGAAAAAAACCCTGTTAGAGGGGTATATTTATAAATTTTGGAAAAAAAACTATATAAAAGGAGTATGTTTGTAAATAATTTACGGGGTATATTTGTGAGTATGAAGAAACAATCCCGTAAAATGTGTAAATTTTTTAAAATGAGAAAATAACCCCGTAAGAGAGGGTGTAATCGTAAATATTAGAAAACAATCCTGTAAGATGGATATATTTATAAGTATTAGAAGACAACCCCATAAGGGAGAATATTTATAAGTAAAATGGTATTTTTGTGAATATAGGAAACCAACCCATAAGTTAGGTATATTTATGAGTATGAGAAATCAACCACGTAAAAAGACGTATATTTGTTAATACTAAAAAATACCCCGTAAGAGAGATGTACTTTTGAGTATGAGAAAACAACCCTATAAAATAAGGTATAATTATGAATATGAGAAATCAACCTTGTAGGAGGGGTATATTTATGAATATGAGAAAACAACCCTGTAAAAGGAGTATATTTGTCAATATAAGAAAGCAACCTCGTACTATGGAATATTTGTAAGAATGAAAACATAACCCGTAAAAGGAGTTTTTAATATTAGAAAACAACCCCATAGACGGGGTAAATTTATAAATATTAGAAAATAACTACATAAGAATGGTGTATTTGTGAATATAAGAAAAACCCCGAGAATCGAGTATACTTGTGAGTTTGAGAAAATAACTCTGTAAAAGGGGTATGTTTATGAATATGAGAAATTAACTCCCGTAAGAGGGGTATATTTGTATGTATGAGGAAAAATACATATAAATGGAGTATATTTGTCAACATAAGAAAATAACCCCGTAAATGGGGTATATTTGTGAGTATGAAAAATAAGAGCATAAAAATGGTATATTTGTGAATATAAGAAAGCAACCCCGTAAGAGGGGTATATTATAAATATTAGCAAATAACCCCGTAAAAGGGATAGATTTATGAGTGTGAGAAAGAAATCCTGTAAAAGGAGTATATTTATGGATATGAGAAAACAACTCCGTAATAGAGGTATGTTTGTGAGTATGAGAAAACAACCCCATAAGAGGAAAATATTTGTCAACGTAAGAAAGTAACCCCGTACACGGGGTATATTTATGAATTTAAGAAAAAACCTCATAAGAGGGGTATATTTGTGAATATGAGAAAACAACCTCGTGAGAAGGGCATATTTGTAAATATTAGAAAATAACACCTTAAGAGGGGTATATCTGTGAGTATTAAAAAATAATCGCATAGAATGGGTATATTTATGAATATGAGAAAACAACCCCGTAAGAGGGGTATACTTATAAATATTAGAGAACAACCTCGTAAGAGGGGTTTATGTGTGAGTATGAGAAAACAACTCATAAAAAGGGTATATTTATTAATATGAGAAAACGACTCTGTAATAGGGGTATATTTCTGAGTTTGAGAAAACAATCCCGTAACAGGGTTATATTTGTGAGTATGAGAAAACAACCACGTATAAATGGTATATTTTTTAATATGAGAAAGCAACCACGTAAAGGGGATGTATTTTTTATATGAGAAAATAACCTCGTAATAAAGGTATATTTTGTGAAGATTACAAAACAATGCCTTAAATGGGGTATATATGAAAGTATATGAAAACAACACCGTAAAGGGGTACACTTGTCAATATAAGAGAACAAACTTGTAAGTGAGGTACACGTGGGAGTATAAGAAGACAACCCCGTAAAAGGGATATATTTATGAAATTGAGAAAAAAGAACCCATTATAGGGGTATATTTATAAATTCTATAAAATGAGATATTTGGCAATATAAGAAAACAACCCCGTAAGTAAAGTACATTTGTGAGTGTGAGAAAACACCCCATAAGGGGTATATTTATGAATATAAAAAATCAACCCCGTAAGAGGGGTATATTTGTAAATATGAGAAAACAACGACGTAAAAGGCGTATATTTGTCAATATAAGAAGATAAGCCTGTAAGTCGGGTATATTTGAAAGTATGATAAAACAATCCCGTACGAGGGGTATATTTGTGAGTTTGAGAAAGCAACCCCATTAAGGGGTGTATTTTTAAAATAAGAAAACAATCTCATAAGAGGGGTATATTTGTAAATATTAGAAACAACCCTTTAAGTTTGGTATATCTGTGAGTGTGAAAATAACCCCGAAAAAGGGGTATGTTTGTCAATATAAGAGAACAACCACATAAGTGGGATATATTTGTGAGTATGGGTATAATTATGAATTTGAGTAAAAAATCCCGTAAGAAGGGTTTATCTATAAATACTAGAAAACAACTCCGTAAGAAGTGTATATCTATGAGTAAGAGAAAACAACCCCGTACGAGGGGTATATTTGGAAATCTAAGTAAGCAGCCCCGTAAAAGGGGTGTATTTTTTAAAATAAGAAAGCAACCTCGAAAGATCGCTGTATTTGTAAATATTAGAAAACAACCCCATAAGGGGTACATTTGTGAGTATGGGAAAAAAATATGATCAGAGGGGTACATTTGTAAATACTAGAAAACAACCCTGTAAGTAGGTTATATTTGCGAGTATAAGAAAACAATCCTGTAACAAATAGTATATTTGTGAATATGAGAAATTAACCCCGTACGAGCGATAAATTTGAGAATACGAGATGACAACCCTGTAAAAGGGGTATATTTATCAGTATAAGAAAATAACCCCGTAATTGTGGTATATTTGTGAGTATGAAAAAATAACACCACAAAAATAGAGTATATTTTTTAATATGAGGAAACAAAACTGTAAGAGGGGGTATATTTGTAAATATTAGAAAAAACCCCGTAAGAGTATATATTTGTCAATATAAGAAAACAACCCCGTAACTGGGGTATATTTGTGAGTATGGAGAACAACCCCGTAAAAGGGATATATGTTTATGAATATGAGTAATCAACCCCGTAATAGGGGTATATTTGTGAATATGAGAAAACAACCACGTAAAAGGAGTATATTTGCCAATGTATGAAAATAACCCCGCAAGTGGGATATATTTGTAAGTAGGAAAAAGCAACGACGTAAAAAGGGGTATATTTATGAATATGAGAAAACAACCCCGTAAGAGGGGTTTATTTGTTAGTATTAGAAAATAACCCCGTAAGAGAGGTTTATTTGTGAGTATGAGAACCCCGAAAAGTAGGTATATTTATAAATATGAGAAAACACCCTCGTAAGAGGGGTATATTTGTGAGTATGAGAAAACAATCCCGTAAAAGGGGAATATTTATCAATAAAAGAAAATAACCCTGTAACACTGGGTATATTTATGAATATAAGAAATAAATCTCGCTAGAGGGGTATATTTGTTAATATGAGAAAACAACCTCATAAGTGGAGTATATTTATAAATATTAAAAAACAATCCCCTAAGAGGGGTATATCTATGAATATGAAAAAATAACCGCGTAAAACGAGTATATTTATAGAGGGGTTTATGTGTGAGTATGAGAAAACAACCTTGTAAAAAGGAGATATTTATAAATATGAGAAAATAACTCTAAAAGAGGGGTATATTTATGAGGATGAGAAAACAACCCCATATAAGGGGTATATTTGTGAGTATGAGAGAGCAATCTCGTAAAAGTTGTGTATTTTAAAATATGAGAAAACAACCTCGTAAGGGAGGTATATTTGTGAAGATTAGTAAATAACCCCTTAAGAGGGGTATATATGTGTGTGAGAAAACAACCCCGTAAAAGGGGTATATTTGTCAATATAAGAGAACAACCCCGTAAGTGAGGTATATCTGTGAGTATGAGAAAACAACCCCGTAAAAGGGATATATTTATGAAATAAAAAAAAGACCTCGTAAAAGGGGTATATTTATAAATACTAGAAAATAACCCCGCAATAAGTGTATATTTGTGAGTATGAGAAAACAACCCCGTACGAGGGGTATATTTGTGAGTATGAGATACCATCCTCGTAAAAGGGGTGTATTTTTCTAAATGATAAAGAGACCCCGCAAGAGGGATATATTTATAAATATTAGAACACAGTCCCATAAGAGGGTTATATATGTGAGTATGGGAAAAAAAACCCCATAAGAGGGGTCTATTTGTGAATATGAGAAAACAACCCCGTAACACGAGGCATATTTATGAATATGAGAAATCAACCCCATTAGAGGGGTATGTTTGTGAATATGAGAAAACAACCCTGTAAAAAGGGTATATTTGTCAATATACGAAAATAACCTTGTAAGTGGGGTATACTTGTGAGTATGATAAAACAACCGCGTAAAATGGTATATTTTTATGTATAAGAAAATGACCGCGTACAAGCGGTATATTTGTGAGTATGAGAAAGCAAACCTGTAAAAGGGGTGTATTTTTTAATATGAGAAAACAACCTCGTAAGTGAGGTATATTTGTAAATATTAGAGAACAATCCCTTAAGAGGGGAATATTTACGAGTACGAGATAATAACCCCGTGAAAGGGGTATATCTTTTGTTATGAGAAAACAACCACGTAAGAGCGATATATTTGTAAAGACTAGAAAATAACTCCATAAGGGAGCTATATTTTTTAGTATGAAAAGACAACCTCGTGAAAGATGTATATCTTTTAGTATGACAAAACAACCACGTAAGAGCGATATATTTGTAAATATTAGAAAACAACCTCGTAAGAGAGCTATATTTGTGAGTATGAGAAGACAACCCCGTAAGAGGGGTATATTTGTCAATATAAGAAAACAAACCTGTACGTGGGGTATATTTACAAGTATGAGAAAACAACCGCATAAAAGGAGTATATTTATCAATATGCGAAAAACCCTGTAAGAGGGGTGGATTTATAAATACTAGAGAACAACCCCATAAGAGGGTTATATTTGTGAGTATGAGAAAACAACTCCGTGAAAGAGGTATATTTGTGAGTATAAGAAAACAACCCTATAAGAGAGCTATATTTATGAGTTTCACAAAACAACCGCGTAAAAGGGGTATATTTGTGAATATGAGAAAACAACCCTGTAAGATAAGTATATTTGCAAATATTAGCAAACAACCCCGTAAGAGGGGTTGATTTGTGAGTATGAGAAAATAATGCCATAAAAAGGAGTATATTTATGAATATGAGAAAATAACTCTATAAGAAGGATATATTTGTGAGTATGAGCAAACAACCCAGTAAGAGGAAAATATTTGTCAATATTAGAAAATAACCCCGTAACACGGGGTATATTTATGAATATAAGAAAAAAAATCTTGTAAGAGGAGTATATTTGTTAATATGAGAAAACAACCTCGTAAAATGGGTATATTTGTAAATATTAGAAAATAACCCCTTAAAGGGTATATCTATGAGTATTAAAAAACACCCGCGTAAAAGGGGTATATTTATGAATATGAGAAAACAACCCTGTAAGAGTGGTATATTTATCAATATGAGAAAACAACTCTGTAATTGGGGTATATTTGTGAGTGTGGAAAAAAACTCCATACGAAGGGTATATTTGTGAGTATGAGAAAGCAACCACGTACAAAGGATATATTTGTGAGTATGAGAAAGCAACCACGTAAAAGGGATGTAATTTTTAATATGAGAAAACAAATTCATAAAACTGGTATATTTGTGAATATTACAAAACAACTCCCTAAGAGGGGTATATCTGAAAGTATAAGAAAACAACACGATAAAAGGGGGGTATACTTGTCAATATAAGAGAGCAACCACGCAAGTGAGGTATATGTGTGAGTATGAGAAAACAAACCCGTAAAAGGGATATATTTATGAAATTGAGAAAAAGAACCTCGTTAGAGGGGCATATTTATAAATTCTGAAAAATATCCCATAAAAGGAAAATATTAGTCAATATAAGAAAACAACCTCGTAAGTGGGTATATTTATGAGCGTTAGAAAACAACCCCATAAGGGATATATTTATGAATATAAAAAATCAATCCCGTAAGAGGTGTATATTTTATGAATATGAGAAAACAATGATGTAAAAGGGGTATATTTGTCAATATAAGATGATAATCTTGTAAGTGGGATACATTTGTGAGTGTAAAAAAACAACCGCGTAAAAGGATTATATTGTGAATATGAGAAAACAATCCGTAAGAGGGGTATATTTATAAATATTAGAAAAGAACCTTGTAAAAGGTGTATATCTGTGAGTATGAGAAAAGAACCCCGTAAAAGGGGTATATTTATGCATATGAGGAAACAACCCCATAAGAGGGGTATATTTGTGAGTATGAGAAAACAACACCGTACGAGGGGTATATTTTTGAGTATGAGAAAGCAACTACATAAAAAGGGTATATCTTTCAATATAAGAAAACAATAATATAAAGGAGGTATATTTGTAAATATTAGAAAAAAGAACCCTTTAAGAGGGGCATATTTTGAGTATGAGAAAACTATTCCGTAAGAGGGGTATATTTGTCTATATAAAAGAACAAGCTCGTAAGTGGAGTATATTTATGAGTATGTGAAAACAACTCCGTAAAAGGAGTATATTTATCAATTTGAGAAAAAACTGCATAAGAGGGGTGTATTTGCCATTGAAAAAGAATCCCGTAAGAGGCATATATTTGTGAGTATGAGAAAAAAAATAGGTATATTTATAAATATGACAAATCAACCCATAAAGAGGGAGATATTTGTGAATATGAGAAAACGACAGTGTAAAAAGGGGTATATTTGTCAATATAAGAAAATAACCTTGTA
This sequence comes from Ricinus communis, assembly GCF_019578655.1. Classification (NCBI taxonomy): domain Eukaryota; kingdom Viridiplantae; phylum Streptophyta; class Magnoliopsida; order Malpighiales; family Euphorbiaceae; genus Ricinus; species Ricinus communis. The sequence goes on from NC_063259.1 coordinate 1,140,886, forward strand.
AGTATGGTATATTTATGAGTATGAAAAAACAACCCTATAAAATGAGTATATTTTTTAATATGAGAAAACAACCCCGTAAAAGGGGTATATTTATAAATATTAGAAAACTACCTCGTAAGAGGGGTATATTTGTCAATATAAGAAAACAATCTCATAAGTAGGGTATATTTGTGAGTATGAAAAAATAACCCCATAAGTGCGGTATATTTGAGAGTATAAAAAAAACCGCATAGAAGGATTATATTTTAAATATGAGAAGATAACCTCTAAGAGGGTTATATTTATAAATATTAGAAAGAACCACGTAAAAAGTGGTATATCCATGAGTATTAGAAAATAACCTCATAAAACAGGTAAATTTATGAATATGAGAAAACAACCCCATAAGAGGTGTATATCTGTGAGTATGAGAAAAGAACCCCGTAAAAGGGGTATATTTATGCATATGAGGAAACAACACCGTACGAGGGATATATTTGTGAGTATGAGAAAACAACACCGTACGAGGGATATATTTCTGAGTATGAAAAAGCAACTCCATAAAAAGGGTATATCCTTCAATATAAGAAAACAATAATATAAAGGAGGTATATTTATAAATATTAGAAAAAAGAACCCTTTAAGAGGGGCATATTTTGAGTATGAGAAAACTATTCCGTAAGAGGGGTATATTTGTCTATATAAAAGAACAAGCTCGTAAGTGGAGTATATTTATGAGTATGTGAAAACAACTCCGTAAAAGGAGTATATTTATCAATTTGAGAAAAAACTGCATAAGAGGGGTGTATTTGCCATTGAAAAAGAATCCCGTAAGATGCATATATTTGTGAGTATGAGAAAAAAAAATAGGTATATTTATAAATATGACAAATCAACCCATAAAGAGGGAGATATTTGTGAATATGAGAAAACGACAGTGTAAAAAGGGGTATATTTGTCAATATAAGAAAATAACCTTGTAAGTATGGTATATTTGTGAGTATGAAAAAACAACCCTATAAAATGAGTATATTTTTTAATATGAGAAAACAACCCCGTAAAAGGGGTATATTTGTAAATATTAGAAAACTACCTCGTAAGAGGGGTATATTTGTCAATATAAGAAAACAATCTCGTTAGTAGGGTATATTTGTGAGTATGAAAAAATAACTCCATAAGTGCGGTATATTTGAGAGTATAAAAAAAACCGCATAGAAGGGTTATATTTTAAATATGAGAAGACAACCTCTAAGAGGGTTATATTTATAAATATTAGAAAGAACCATGTAAAAAGTGGTATATCCATGAGTATCAGAAAATAACCTCATAAAACAGGTAAATTTATGAATATGAGAAAACAACCCCATAAGAGGGGTATATTTGTGAGTATGAGAAAGCAACCTTGTAAAATGGGTGTATTTTTTTATATTAGAAAACAACCTCGTAAGAGGGGTATATTTATAAATATTAGAAAACAACCTCTTAAGAGGGATATATTTATGAGTATGAGAAAACAACAACGTTAAAAGGGTATATTTATTAATATAAGAGAACAAATCTGTAAGTGGAGTATATTTGTAAGTATGAGAAAACAACCCCGTAAAAGAGATATTTATGAATTTGAGAAAAAACTCCATAAGAGGGGTATATCTATAAACATTTGGAAAAATATCCCGTAAGAGTTGCATATTTGTGAGTATGAGAAAACAATCCATACGCGGGATAAATTTGTGAGTATGAGAAAGCAACCCCGTAAAAGGAGTTTATTTTTTAAAATGAGAAAACAACCCATAACAGCGGTATATTTGTAAATATTAGCAAACAACCCAGTAAGAGGGGTATATCTGTGAGTGTGAGAGAAAAATCCCATAAGAGGGGTATATTTGTAAATATTAGAGAACAACCCCGTAAGAGAGGTATATTTGTGAGTATGAGATAGCAACCCCATAGCATGAGGTGTATTTGTGAATATGAGAAATCAATCCCGTAAAGAGGGTATATTTGTGAATATGAGAAAACAACACCGTAAAAGATGTATATTAGTCAATATAAGACGACCACCCTATAAGTTTGGTATATTTGTGAGTATGAAAAACAACCACGTAAAATGGGTATATTTATTAATATGAAAAAACAACCTAGTAAGAGGGGATATTATTTGTAAATATTAGAAAACAACCTCATAACTAGAGCATGTTTGTGAGTATGATAAAATGACTCCATAAGTACGGTAGATTTGTGAGTGTGAAAAAACAACTACATAAAAGGGTTATATTTTCAATGTGAGAAAATAACCTATAAGAGGGGTACATCTATAAATATTAGAAAAGAACCCAGTAAAAGAGGTATATCCGTGAGTATGAGAAAACAACTCTGAAAAAGAGATATACTTATGAATATGAGAAAACAACCCCATAAGACGGATATATTTATCAGTATGAGAAAACAACTCTGTACTAGGGGTATATTTGTGAGTATTAGAAAGCAACCCCGTAAAAGGGGTGTAAATTTTAATATGACAAAACAACTTCGTAAGAGGGATATATTTATAAATATTAGAAAATAACCCCTTAAGAGGGGTATATTTGTGAGTATAAGAAAACATTCTCGTAAAAGGGGTATATTATCAATATAAGAGAACAAATCCATAACTGGAGTATATTTATGAGTATGAGAAAACAACCTCGTAAAAGCGATATATTTATGAATTTGAGAAAAAACCCCGTAGGAGTGGTAATATTTGTAAACACTGAAAAATAACCACATAAGAGTTGTATTGTAATGATCCGAAACTAGAATGCATGAGTTATTATCCGCTTTGCCTCCACTGGCCTCACAGTTTTGTTCCCTTGGCGAGTTCGAGAACTTCTCAAGAGGTCACCCATCCTGAAAATTTCCTCGAACCAAGCATGTTTAACTTTGGAGTTCCTATAACTCCACAGCTAAACAACCAAAAGGCGCATCATGTGATTAGTTCCAACTCTTTACATATATGTTATCAACCATTTTCCATCCCACTTTGATTTGCAATTCGATTCATTCATGTACCCCCGTACCTTAGAGTGCTGCCATCCTAGAAGTCTGCCAGAAGCCGCTTCTTATCCAAGAATCCTATCTTTGCCCCGACGTCCACTTCCTACCGAACCATTCCTCTAGGTCAGGCTGTCACATGTATATTTGTGAGTATGAGAAAACAATCCTGTAGCACAGCGTATATTTGTGAATATGAGATCAGTCCTGCAGCACGACTTATATATATGAATATGAGAAATCAACCCCGTAAGAAGGGTACATTTGTGAATATGAGAAAACAACCCCGTAAACGGGGTACATTAGTCAATATAAAAAGACAACCTTGTAAGTGTGGTATATTTGTGAATATGAAAAATAACTCCGTAAAAAGAGTAAAATTTTTAGTATGAGAAAACAACCACATAAGAGGGGGTATATTTATAAATAATAGAAAACAACCTCATAACAGGGGTATATTTGTCAATAGAAGAAAACAACCCTGTAAATAGGGTATATTTGTGAGTATGACAAAATAACTCTGTAAGTGGAGTATATTTATGAGTATTAAAAAAAAGCGTAAAAGGATTATATTTGAATATGAGAAAATAAACCTGTAAGCGGGGTATATTTATAAATATTAGAAAGAACCCCGTAAGAGGGGTATATTTGTGAGTATGAGAAAACGATCCCGTACTAGGAGTATATTTGTGAGTATAAGAAAGCAACCCCGTAAAAGGGGTATATTTTTTAATATGAGAAAACAACCTCGTAAGAAGGGTATATTTATAAATATTAGAAAACAACCCCTTAAAAGGGGTGTATTTGTGAGTATGAGAAAATAATCCCGTAAAAGCGGTATATTTGTCAATATAAGAGAACAAGCCCATAAGTGGAGTATATTTGTGACTATGAGAAAACAACCCCGTAAAAGGGATATATTTATGAATTTGAGAAAAAACCCCATAAAAGGGGTATATTTGTAAATATTGAAAAATAACCCCGTAAGAGTTGTATATTTATGAGTATGAGAAAACAACCCCATACGCGGGATAAATTTGTAAGTATGAGAAAGCAACCCCGTAAAAAGGGTGTATTTCTTAAACTGAGAAAATAACCCCGTATGAGCAGTATATTTGCAAATATTAGAAAACAGCCCCGTAAGAGGGTTATATATGTGAATATGAGAGAAAGATCTCATAAAAGGGGTATATTTATAAATTCTAGAAACCAACCCCATAAGAGGGGTACATTTGTGAGTATGAGACAACAATCCATAGCACGAGGTATATTTATGAATATGAGAAATCAACCCCGTAAAAAGGGTATATTTGTGAATATGAGAAAACAACCCTGTAAAAGTAGTACATTATTCAATATAAGAAGACAACCCTGTAAGTTTGGTATATTCGTGAGTATGAGAAAACAACCATGTAAAATATGTATATTTTTTCATAGGAAAAAACAACCCAATAAGAGGGGGTAATATTTATAAATATTAGAAAACAACCTCGTAACAGGGGTATATTTGCCAATATAAAAAAATAACCTCGTAGGTAGGGTATATTTGTGAGTATGATAAAATAAGCCCGTAAGTGGAGTATATTTGTGAGTGAAAAAATAACTGCATAAAAGGATTATATTTTTTGATATGAAAAAATAACCCGTAAGAGGGATACATGTATAAATGTTATAAAAGAACCTGGTAAAAGAGGTATATCCATGACTATGAGAAAACAAACCCATAGAAGAGGTATATTTATGAATATGAAGAAAGAACCCCATTAGATGGATATATTTGTCAGTATGAGAAAACAACTCTGTACTAGGGGTATATTTGTGAGTATGAGAAGCAACCCAGTGTGTTGTTTAATATGACAAAATAACTTTGTAAGAGGGGTATATTTATAAATATTAGAAAATAACCTCTTAAATAGGGTATATTTATGAGTATGAGAAAACAATCCCCTAAAAGGAGTATATTTGCCAATATAAGAGAACAAACTCATAGGTGAAGTATATTTATGAGTATGAGAAAACAACCGTGTATGCGGGATAAATTTTTTAGTATGAAAAAGCAACCCCGTAAAGGGGATGTATCTTTTAAAATGAGAAAACAACCACGTAAGAGTAGTATATTTGTAGATATTAGAAAACAACCTTGTTAGAGGGGTATATCTGTGAGTATGAAAGAAAAACCTCGTAAGAGGGGTATATTTGTGCGTATAAGACAACAACCCCGTGGCACAAGGTATGTCACAACCAAATTTATTTACTTCTTTTTATTAATAATTAATATTCATTAGCATGTCATTAAACATGTCATTTGCATCATGATTATATATGATCTATTTTATTATATTATATGGTAGATAAATAAATTATTTAGTTACATATTGATTTAATTGAAAAGTAATGATTTTGGACTAAATTGAAAAGTTAGAAAGAAAGAGGATTAAATTGTAATTTGCCTATTTCCACACCAATATACCACCTCTTTCATTTGTTCTTATCTACGTATGCTTTCCAATTTCCTTTTCTTCTTTGTCTCTCTCATTTTTCTCCTTTCCTTCTTCAACTTTGATTTTCCAAATCAAACTCTACAAAACTTTTAGTAAGTGAAAATCAAATTCTTCTTTTAAGCTTGAAAGATTTGGGCTTTCTTAATCAAGAAAAACAAAGGTGAGTAATTTTAATTGCTTGATTTTGCTGTAAATTAGGGTTAATGATATGAAATTGTTGATGATTATGTGTTTTGGAATTGTTTAATCAAGAGTAAACATGTTTTTACTTGTGATCTTGAAACTGAAATTTCTGGGCAGATTTTTCACTTATGATTTCGTGACCTTAGAGGCTTTATCTCGAAAATTTTCAAACATGAAAGTTGTAGGTATATGTCTCAAGAATATCTCTGTAAAATGGTTTTGCAGATTGTTGAGTGAGTAGGAACTTATGAGGTTCGATTTTGCTGCTGCTCTGTTTTTGGTTCAGCAGGTGACCTGGTTTTTGTGCTGACATTTTGAGGCATTTAGAGGCTGAACCAAGCAGAGAGTTAAACATGAAAGTTGTTCATTTATATATGTAGTATATGTCTGAAAAATTTCATAATTTTTGGTTGAGTATAACGTGAGATATGTTGAACTTAATATGGCCTGCCCGAAACTGTTTTAAGCAGAAATCGGGCTTAGGATTCAGAAATTTGTTGCTAATTGTGTGTTTCACAACTTGAGCTAGAAAAGTCCAAATTGAGTAAAATTAGTGTCTATAGAAACTTTAGAATGTTAACTTTATATCTGGAGAGTTTCATCAGAAAATTCATTTGTTTGATTGGTCATTTCATAGGAAACTTTTTTCTGTTCTGTTTAGATAGAAATTTGAGCAGCTGTATAGAAAATGCCATAACTATTTCTATACCAATGATTTTGAGGTGATTCTTTCTGCTATGGTTTCTATAAAAATGGAAGTGTAATTCTGGAAAATATGAGATTTTTATTAATTGTACATAAGTTTTGGTGTAATTTCTAAGTCAGTACCTACAAGCTGCCTTCATCAACAAATATGTTGATTTGTTGTCATTCATCTCATGCATCATATTAATATCTAGAATATATGTTATTTTGTTGAAATGTGATATTTTATTGATAGTAAATATATATATATATATTTATGCCTTGTGATTGAATTGTATTTGTATTGAATATGTGAATAGGTTCATCCAAAGGCAAGGAAGTGGTAAGAGAAAAAGAATAGGATTACTTTGTTATCCTATAACTTCTGGTAAGTATTTAATAGACTAAACTTTGTGTATATTGAGTAGGGACTGCTGTTTGATTACTTGATAATTTCTTGGTTGACAGAGTTGATATTAGTTATGTTTTTGGCTTGTTATAAAGTGAATTGATTGTGATGTGTTGTGAAGTGAATTGATTGTGATGTGTTGTGAAGTGAAATGATTGTGATTAAGGATTGATAACTTTTGTATGGATATTGTGTGATCGGAAAGCCGAGCCGGGATAGCTACCCGAGTATGTGAGATGGCAAGACTGAGCCGGATAGTCTTGTCAAGTGGTTACTGAAATTTAAAAATGTGAGGAAATGTAAGGATGAGTCATCTGATCCTAATTTGATAGAAATAATGTGAAATTGAATTATTTGACTTGGTTGAGTTTGAGATTATTTGCATTACGTGAGATGAAATTATATGTTTATGAGAATAACTGAAATGGTTGATTTTGTGATTGTTAGTTAAGTGTTGGTATAATTTTCTGTATTGATAAAGATTTGATAATTCTAGCCTAATATACTATAGTTTAGTAAATTAAATGCTTATTGAGTTGCTAGCTCATTCCTTAGCAATTTTTTTTTTCAGGTTAGTGCAGTTGTAGATAGCCTTAGCTGTGCATTGCTCTTTTTGCATCAGTCAATATTATCAGGTGGGCCAGAGGAGTTATCTAAAGCATTGGGGCATTTTGGGAACTTGTGTGAATTATGTTTATAAAGTTATATATATATATATATATTGCTATTCAATGGGAAGTTTGAGTTGGGGTGTTATAGTTTTTGGTATCAGAGCGGGGATTAGACCATTGGGACATAAGTTTGAGTACTTATATTTGTGTTTATGTTATGTTATATGAAGGTGTGTATGTGTTGTGATATGTTAAAGTGAGTTGGAATTTTTAATATGTTCCAATATGTTAAATGCTTGTGTGATTGAATTGATGGGAATAGAGGGGATTAAGAGCACAACATGCAAGCATATAGTAATTATGCACAACCATTTATTGTTGTGAAGTTTGTTAATGATATAGGCATGGATGAGCACTCCACCGGCCCGTGGGTTCACATTCGTCGTTCATGCACATCTTATTGAACAAGAACAGGATGCATGAAAATGAACAAATACAAGGAAAAGTCGAAGGGTATGCTCAGCAAATAGTCAAGAGTTAAGAAGATTAGCTCAACAATGACCACCACCTCCACTAAACGTACCTGCATTGGATGCAAACTTTGGAAAGTTAAGAAAGCATGGCGGGAAAGAGTTTGAGGGACAACTGATCCAATTATAGCAGAGGAATGGCTAAAGTCTGTTAAAGGTGTGTTTACACAATTTAATACCCAACCGACAACCCAAATGAAAGTGAGGTATGCAACCTCATTATTTCTTAAGGATGCTAGAAATCGGTGGGAGACAGTCCCGGTAGCCAAACACAACCATTGACAATGACATGGGAAGAATTCTTAAAGGAGTTCAAGATGAAGTATATGCCACCAATATATCAAGAGAGGAAGAAACTTGAATTCCTTGAATTGAAACAAAATGAGATGTCCGTCGACTATGAATTACAATTTACAAGGTTATCTAGGTATGCACCGGAGGAAGTGGCAACCGATGAAATCAAGAGAAATAGATTTGAGAGGGGTTTGAGGATTGGAGATTCGTGAAAAGTTGGCGGTGCAACCACCTACCTTTATTGCTTTATTGGAAGTCGCAACAAGAGCGGGAAGAATTATTCTTAGAAAGAAATATATTAGAAGCAAAGAAAAAGAAGATAATTGGGACATTTACTCCATCTTTCTCTAGAGGTACCTCATTTACACCTAGGGGAGGATCAGGGAGGTCGAGCGAGGAGGTTTTAGAGGAAGGGGTAGTTATCAGTTTAGAGGGCCAAGTAGTATAACTTTGGGTAGAAGTGGTGGATCGATTGAACATGCGAGGTAATTCGGGTTTACCGGTAGAGGATATAGACCCGTTTGTGGCACTTGTGGAAGGACCCATTCAGGAGAGTGTTGGGGACCGAGAGTGCAGTTTGTTATAGATGTGGGAAACTGGGCATTATGCCAGTGAGTGTGTGGTAGGTAGAGGAGCATCGAGTACCTACCATTCAGGGAGGACAAAGTAGTGTTGGGGATAATGTAGTACCTACAACGACCGGTCGTGGTAGAGGTAGGGGAGGTAGAAGTGCAATGCACAAAGTGACATGTCCATATTGAAGATGCGAACCAATCCTTACCGCAGGGCAAGAGTGTATACTGTTACGAGGGTGAAGCAACTACTTCTCCGGAGATAATAACCGGTATAATTCCTATTTGTAGGCATGATGCATATGTGTTAGTTGACCCCGGATCTACATGTTCATTCATTTCATGTGATTTTGCATTGAAAATGCATTGTGCCATTGAATCTTTAGGACATGATATTTGTGTTTGATGCCTCACGGAGGAGTAATAATGGTGAATACCGTAGTTCGGGCTTGTTCTGTGATGATTTGTGGTACAAATATGTCGTTAGACCTAATTGTGATCAATTTGCGAGATTTTGATGTGATATTGGGAATGGATTGGTTATCTAGAAATCATGTCATAGTTGACTGTTTAACGAAGGGAAGTAAAAATGGTTATAGATGGGGAAATAAAAATAGTGTTCACGGGTGACGGGAAAATTGTACTGCATGTTTGATTTCTGCCACTCGCTTTTCATTTAATGAAATTTGGGTGTGATGCTTATCTTGTGAATGTGGTAGACACCGGAATTGTTAGTCCAGGGGTTTCGGAGGTACCAATAGTCAAAGAATTCCCGGATGTATTTCTAGAAGAATTACCTGGATTGCCACCTCAACGAGAAGTGGATTTTGAAATTGAAACTATTCCGGAGTTGCTCCTATTTCTATAGCACCTTATAGAATGGCACCGCGTGAATTACAGGAATTGAAAAGCAACTTGAGGATTTATTGGAGAAAGGTTATATTCGACCTAGTATATCACCGTGGGGAGCTCCAGTGTTGTTTGTGAAGAAAAGGATGGAAGTATGAGACTTTGCATTGATTATAGGAAGTTGAACCAAGTTACTATCAAGAACAAATATCCTTTACCTCGCATTGATGATTTGCTTGATCAACTCGGGAGGGGCAATCGTATTCTCCAAAATTGATTTGAGATCCGGGTATTGGCAATTAAAGGTTAGAGAGACTTCTATACCAAAACGGCATTTCGGACACGATATGGTCATTATGAGTTTGTTGTTATGCCATTTGGTTTGACCAATGCACCTGCAGCATTCATGTCTTTGATGAATAATATTTTTCAACCGTATCTTGATCAATTTGTGATAGTCTTTATTGATGATATTCTGATATACTCCAGAAATTCTGAAGACCATGAACATCATTTAAGAACAATATTACAAACTTTGAGAGAAAACAGGTTATATGGTAAGTTTAGTAAATGTGAGTTCGGATGAATAACATTGCATTTTTGGGGCATATTATATCTGCACAAGGTGTTCAACCGGACCCATCTAAGGTGAAGGCTATTCAGGAGTGGGAATCACCAAGAAATATTTCAGAAGTTCGTAGTTTTCTGGGATTGGATGGGTACTATAGAAGATTCGTGAAGAACTTCTCCATTTTAGCAAAGCCATTGACTAATCTGTTAAAGAAACAAGTGACTTTTCAGTGGAATGATAAATGTCAAGCTAGTTTTGAGGAGTTGAAAATTAGATTGATTACAGCACCTATACTTACATTACCTATACAAGGAGGGGAATATGTAGTCTATACAGATGCTTCACTTTATGGTTTGGGTTGTGTATTGATGCAGAATGGAAGGGTTATTGCTTATGCTTCTAGACAACTTAAACCTCATGAACGAAATTATCCTACACATGATTTAGAATTGGCTGCAATTATACATGCTTTGAAAACTTGGAGACATTATCTTTATGGAGAGACATTTCGGATATTCAACGACCAAAAAGCTTAAAGTACATACCTACACGGAAAGAGTTGAACCTCGTGCAACGAAGATGGATGGAATTATTGAAGGATTATGATTGTACCATTGATTATCACCCAGGAAAGCAAATGTTGTGGCGGATGCACTTAGTAGGAAGACTTTGGAAAGGGTTGCAGGTATGATTTCATATCGGGATGAGTTCCTTAATTTCGGCTAAGAGCTATGGATATGCATTTTCTATAAAGAATGGGGTATTATTGACTACAATGAAGACTAGTCCCCGGATACTAGATGAGATCAAACATGCACAAGGTAGTGATGCATACTTAAAGAAGTTCTGAGGAAGAAGGTGCAAGATGGTAAGACAAGTGAACTAATCGAGCGAGATGATGGAATGTGGGTTATGAAAACCAGGGTATATGTACCTAATGTAGCCGCATTAAAACAAAAGATTTTTGGGAGGCTCACAATTCTCCTTATTCAATGCACCCGGGAGTACAAAAATGTATAACAATTTGAAGCCACATTATTGGTGGTCGGGCATGAAGAGGGAAGTTGCGAATATGTAGCTAAATGCCTAACTTGTCAACAAGTGAAAGCAGAACATCAATCACTGCGCAGTAAATTACAGTCTTTAATTATACCCGAGTGGAAATGGGAAAGAATTACTATGGACTTTGTTGTTGGTTTGCCTCGCACTTTTAGGAGAAATGATGCTATTTGGGTAATAGTTGATAGGTTAACAAAATCAGCGCACTTTTACCTATTCAACAGGAATGATTCATTGGATAAGCTAGCCAACTTGTATGTGAAAGAAATTGTTAGGTTGCATGGTGTACCTATCTCCATTGTTTCAGATGAGGGATCCTCGGTTTACATCTCATTTCCGGAATAGCTTACAAGTGGCAATGGGAACTAAATTGCATTTCAAGATCGCTTTTCATCCCTCAAACAGGATGGGCAATCCGAGAGAACTATTCAAACTTTTGAAGACATGTTACGGGCTTGTGCATTAGAGTATAGCCGGAAATTGGGATGAACAGGGTACCACTTATGGAATTTGCTTATAATAATAGTTTTCATTCTAGTATTGGTATGCCACCATACGAGGCATTATATGGGAGAAAATGTAGAAGCCCTATATGTTGGGATGTAGAAGGGTTGAGACAATTGGAAGGTCCTGAAATTATTCAAGAAACAGAGACAAGATACAAGTTGCGAAGCGTTGTATCAAGGCCGCACAAGATAGACAGAAAAGCTATGCAGATAAACACAGAAGGGAAATTGAGTATGAAGTTGGGGATAAGGTTTTCTTGAGAGTATCACCATGGAGGGGTATCCTTCGATTTGGTAAACAAGGTAAACTAAGTCCTCGATATATCGGGCCGTATGAGATTTTAGAGCGGGTTGGTCCTTTAGCCTATAGACTTGCATTACCCCCAGAGTTAGCTCAAGTACATAATGTTTTCCATGTTTCTATGCTTCGACGATATCGATCTGATCCTAGCCATGTCATCAAGATACCAGAAATTGAAGTTTCTGAGAAACTCACATATGTTGAAGAACCGATTCAGATATTAGACCGACAGGTTAGAAAATTAAGAAACAAGGAAATTCCTATGGTAAAGGTGAAATGGAGTCAACATTCATCTAAGGAAGCAACTTGGGAAGTAGAGAAGCATATGATGGATAAATACCCGAGCTTATTTGGCATGTCTGTTGGCGATTAGTTAATTTCGAGGACGAAATTTTTTAAGTGGGTAGGAATTGTCACAACCAAATTTATTTACTTCTTTTTATTAATAATTAATATTCATTAGCATGTCATTAAACATGTCATTTGCATCATGATTATATATGATCTATTTTATTATATTATATGGTAGATAAATAAATTATTTAGTTACATATTGATTTAATTGAAAAGTAATGATTTTGGACTAAATTGAAAGTTAGAAAGAAAGAGGATTAAATTGTAATTTGCCTATTTCCACACCAATATACCACCTCTTTCATTTGTTCTTATCTACGTATGCTTTCCAATTTCCTTTTCTTCTTTGTCTCTCTCATTTTTCTCCTTTCCTTCTTCAACTTTGATTTTCCAAATCAAACTCTACAAAACTTTTAGTAAGTGAAAATCAAATTCTTCTTTTAAGCTTGAAAGATTTGGGCTTTCTTAATCAAGGAAAACAAAGGTGAGTAATTTTAATTGCTTGATTTTGCTGTAAATTAGGGTTAATGATATGAAATTGTTGATGATTATGTGTTTTGGAATTGTTTAATCAAGAGTAAACATGCTTTTACTTGTGATCTTGAAGCTGAAATTTCTGGGCAGATATTTCACTTATGATTTCCGTGACCTTAGAGGCTTTATCTCGAAAATTTTCAAACATGAAAGTTGTAGGTATATGTCTCAAGAATATCTCTGTAAAATGGTTTTGCAGATTGTTGAGTGAGTAGGAACTTATGAGGTTCGATTTTGCTGCTGCTCTGTTTTTGGTTCAGCAGGTGACCTGGTTTTTGTGCTGACATTTTGAGGCATTTAGAGGCTGAACCAAGCAGAGAGTTAAACATGAAAGTTGTTCATTTATATATTTAGTATATGTCTGAAAAATTTCATAATTTTTGGTTGAGTATAACGTGAGATATGTTGAACTTAATATGGCCTGCCCGAAACTGTTTTAAGCAGAAATCGGGCTTAGGATTCAGAAATTTGTTGCTAATTGTGTGTTTCACAACTTGAGCTAGAAAAGTCCAAATTGAGTAAAATTAGTGTCTATAGAAACTTTAGAATGTTAACTTTATATCTGGAGAGTTTCATCAGAAAATTCATTTGTTTGATTGGTCATTTCATAGGAAACTTTTTTCTGTTCTGTTTAGATAGAAATTTGAGCAGCTGTATAGAAAATGCCATAACTATTTCTATACCAATGATTTTGAGGTGATTCTTTCTGCTATGGTTTCTATAAAAATGGAAGTGTAATTCTGGAAAATATGAGATTTTTATTAATTGTACATAAGTTTTGGTGTAATTTCTAAGTCAGTACCTACAAGCTGCCTTCATCAACAAATATGTTGATTTGTTGTCATTCATCTCATGCATCATATTAATATCTAGAATATATGTTATTTTGTTGAAATGTGATATTTTATTGATAGTAAATATATATATATATATTTATGCCTTGTGATTGAATTGTATTTGTATTGAATATGTGAATAGGTTCATCCAAAGGCAAGGAAGTGGTAAGAGAAAAAGAATAGGATTACTTTGTTATCCTATAACTTCTGGTAAGTATTTAATAGACTAAACTTTGTGTATATTGAGTAGGGACTGCTGTTTGATTACTTGATAATTTCTTGGTTGACTGAGTTGATATTAGTTATGTTTTTGGCTTGTTATAAAGTGAATTGATTGTGATGTGTTGTGAAGTGAATTGATTGTGATGTGTTGTGAAGTGAAATGATTGTGATTAAGGATTGATGACTTTTGTATGGATATTGTGTGATCGGGAAAGCTGAGCCGGGCGGATAGCTACCCGAGTATGTGAGATGGCAAGACTGAGCCGGGCGGATAGTCTTGTCAAGTGGTTACTGAAATTTAAAAATGTGAGGAAATGTAAGGATGAGTCATCTGATCCTAATTTGATAGAAATAATGTGGAATTGAATTATTTGACTTGGTTGAGTTTGAGATTATTTGCATTACGTGAGATGAAATTATATGTTTATGAGAATAACTGAAATGGTTGATTTTGTGATTGTTAGTTAAGTGTTGGTATAATTTTCTGTATTGATAAAGATTTGATAATTCTAGCCTAATATACTATAGTTTAGTAAATTAAATGCTTATTGAGTCGCTAGCTCATTCCTTAGCAATTTTTTTTTTCAGGTTAGTGCGATTTGTAGATAGCCTTAGGCTGTGCATTGCTCTTTTGCATCAGTCAATATTATCGGGGTGGGCGGAGGAGTTATCTAAAGCATTGGGGCATTTTGGGAGCTTGTGTGAATTAAACTACTGTATAAATATTTCTTATATATATTAAGTATGTCATGCCACTTAAATTGTATGAATGTATATTGTAACTAAGTAGTAAATTATGTTTATAAAGTTATATATATATATATATATTGCTATTCAATGGGAAGTTTGAGTTGGGGTGTTATAAGGTATATTTATGAATATGAGTATTCAACTCTGTAAGAATGGTATATTTGTGAATATAAGAAAACAATCTCGTAAAAAGGGTGGATTAGTCAATATAACAAGGCAACCACGTAAGTGTGGTATATTTGTGAATATGAATAAACAACCCCGTAAAAGAAGTATATCTTTTAATAGGAGAAAACAACCCTGTAAGAGAGGGTATATTTATAAATATTAGAAAATAACCTCATAAGAGGTATATGTTTGTGAATAGAAAAAAATAACCCTGTAAGTAGGGTATATTTGTAACTACGATAAAACAACCCCGAGTGGGGTATATTTGTGAGTATGAAAAAATAACAGCATAAAAGGGTTATATTTTCAATACGAGAAAACAGCCCGTAAAAAAGGTATTTTATAAATATTAGAAAGAATCCCGTAAAAGAGGTATATCCATGAGTATGACAAAATAACCACGTAAAACAAGTATATTTATGAATATGAGAAAACAACCCCGTAAGAGGGGCATATTTGTGAGTATGAGAAAACGATCCCATACAAGGCATATATTTGGGAGTATAAGAAAGTAAGCCCGTAAAAGGGGTGTATTTTTTAATATGAGAAAACAACCTCGTAAAAAGGGTATATTTATAAATATTAGAAAATAACCCTTAAAAGGGGTGTATTTGTGAGTATGAGAAAACAATCCTATAAAAGGGGTATATTTTTTCAATATAAGAGAAGAAACCCGTAAGTAGATTATATATGTGAGTATGAGAAAACATCATTAAATGGATATATTTATGAATTTGAGAAAAAACCCCATAAGAGGGGTATATTTGTAAATACTGAAAACTAATCCCGTGAAAGTTGTATATTTGTGAGTATGAGAAAACAACCTCGTACACAGGTTAATATTTTAGTATGAGAAAACAACCCCGTAAAATGGGTGTATTTCTTAAAATGAGAAAACAACTACGTAAGAGTGGTATATTTATAAATATTAGAAAACAACCTCGTGTGGGTATGAGAGAAAAACCTTGTAAGAGGGCTATATTTGTAAATACTAGAAAATAATCACGTAAGAGGGGTATATTTATGGGTATCAGACAACAACCCCGTAGCATGGGGTATATATATGTATATATATATATATATGAATATGAGAAATGAACCCCGTATTAGGGATACATTTATGAATATGAGAAAAACAACCCCATAAATAGGGGTACATTAGTTAATATAGGAAGACAACCATATATATTTGGTATATTTGTGAGTATGAAAAAAAGAACCCCGTAAAAAGAGCTTTTCTTAATATGAGAAAACAACCCCTTAAGAGGGGGTACATATTAATAAATATAAGAAAACAACCTCATAAGAGGGGTATATTTGTAAATATCAGAAAAAATACCATAAGTAGGGTATATTTATGACTATTATAAACTAATCCCGTAAGTGGAGAATATTTGTGAGTATGAAAAAACAACTCTATAAGAGGGGTATATTTATCAATATAAGAAAATAACTTTGTAAGTGGGGTATATTTGTGAGTATGAAAAAATAAATACGTAAAAGAGGTATATTTATGAGTATGAGAAATCAACCCCGTTAGAGGAGTATATTTCTAAATGTGAGAAAATAACCACGTAAAAGGGGTATATTTGAAAATATGAGAAAAAAACCCTGTAAGAGTGTTATATTTGTGAGTATGAGAAAACAACCCCGAACGAGGGGTATATTTGTGAGTATGAGAAAGCAATCCCAAAAAATGAGTGTATTTTTTAATACGAGAAAACAACCTCGTAAGAGACGCATATTTATAAATATTATAAAAAACCCTTAAGAGAGGTATATCTGTAATTATAAGAAAACAATCTCGTAAATGGGGTATATTCATAAATATTAGAAAACAACTCCGTAAGAGGGGTATATCTATGAGTATGAGAGAAAAATCCTATAAGAGGGCTATATTCATGAATATGAGAATACAACCGCACAAGAGGAGTACACTTGAGTTTTCCGAGGGGTATATTTGCGAGTATGAGAAATTAACCTGTAAAATGGGTATTATTTCTTAATATGAGGAAACAACCTCGTAAGAGGGTTATATTTGTAAATATTAGAAAACAACCCCTTAAAAGGGGTATATCTGTGAGTGTGAGAAAACAACCCCATAAAAGGGATATATTTTTTAATATGAGAAAACAACCCCGTAATAGGGGGTATATTTGTAAGTATTAGAAAACAACCTCGTAAGAGGGGTGTATTTGTTAATATAAGAAAACAACCCCATAAGTAGGATATATTTGTGAGTACGAAAAAACAATCGCATAAAAGGGTTATATTGTGAATATGAGAAATTAACCTGTAAAAGGGATATATATTTTTAAATATTAGAAAAGAATCTTGTAAAAGAGGATTTGTGAGTTTGAGAAAACAACCCCGTAAAAGGGATATATTTCTCAATATGCAAAAAAACCCTGTAAGAGTGGTATACTTATGAGTATGAGAAAACAACCTCGTACTTTGGGTATATTTGTGAGTGAGAAACCAACCCCGTAAGAACGGTATATTTATAAATATTAGAAAATAACCCCTTAAAAAATGTATATATGCTCGTAAGAGGGGTAGATTTGTCTATATAAGAAAACAAACGTGTAAGTGGAGTATATTTGTGAGTATGAGAAAACAATCCCGCATTGGGGGTATATTTATGAATTTGAGAAAAAATTCCGTAAGAGGGATATATTTGTAAATATTGAAAAATAACCCTGTAAGAAGTATATATTTGTGAGTATAAGAAAACAACCCCGTACGAGGGGTATATTTATGAGTATGAGAAAGCATCTCCATAAAATGGGTGTATTTTTTAATATGAGAACACAACCCTGTAAGAGGGTTATATTTGTAAATATTAGAATGCAACCCCGTAATAGGGGTATATTTGTGAGTATGAGAAAAAAACTCTGTAAGAGGGGTATATTTTTAAATACTAAAAAAAACTCCGTAAAAGGGGTATATTTGTGAGTATGAGAAAATAACCTTGTACCAGGGGTTTATTTGTGAGTATCAGAAAACAACCTCGTACCAAAGGTTTATTTGTGAGTATGAGAAAAAAAACCTATAAAACTGGTGTATTTTTTAGTATGAGAAAACAACCTCGTAGGAGGGGTATATTTGTAAGTATTAGAAAACAACCCCTTAAGAGGGGTATATTTGTGTGTATGACAAAACTACCCCGTAAAAGGGGTATATTTATCTATATAAGAGAACAAAGCCGTAAGTGGAGTATATTTATGAGTATGAGAAAATCACCCCGTAAAATAGGTATATTCATGAATTTGAAAAAAATCACCTAAGAGGGGTATATTTGTAAATATTATAAAACAACCTTGTAAAAGGTGTATATTTATGAGTATGAGAAAGCAACCTCGTAAAATGGGTATATTTTTTAATATGAGAAAACAACCCCGTAAGAGGGGTATTTTTATAAATTTTAGAAAATAATCTCATATGAGGGGTATATCTATGTGAGAAAACAAACTTCGTAAAAGGAGTATATTTGTAAATACTATATAAAGCACCATAAGAGGGATATATTTATAAGTAAAAGAGAACAACCTCGTTGTGACAACCTGACCTAGAGAAGCGGTCCGACGAGGGCGAAAAACAGACATTGGGGGCAAGGATAGGATGCCTAGACAAGGAGCGGCTTCTTGCAGGCTTCTAGGATTGCAGCAGTCTAAGGTACGGGGGTACATGAATAAATTGAATTGCTCATCGAAATGAGGTGGGAATGATTGATAACATATATGTAAAGAGTTGGAGCTAATCACATGAGGCGTCTTTTGGTTGTTTGGCTATGGAGTTGTAAGAACTCCAAAATTAAATGAGGTTGGTTTAGAGAAATTCCAGGATAGGTGACCTCTTGGGAAGTTCTCGAACCCGCTAAAGGGACAAAACTAGAAGCTAGTGGAGGGCAAAGCGGACAATATCTCATGTGATCTGGTTCCAAGTTGTTACAAATGGTATTAGAGTAGTACCCCTCTAGTAGATGTGTAGTTCGAGTACGAACCAGGCGGAAGCTGGTGGGCATGTGACAGCCTAACCTAGAGAAGCGGTTCGACGAGGGTGGGAAGCGGACGCCGGGGAAAGGATATGATGCCTGGACAATGAGCGGTTTATGGCAGGCTTCTAGGATGATAGCACTCTAAGGTACAGGAATATATGAATGAATCGAATTATACATCGAAATGGGATAGGAATAATTGATAAAATATATCTAAAGAGTTGGGATTAATAACATTAGTGGTTTTTTGGTTGTTTGGCTGTGGAGTAGTAGGAACTCTAAAGCTAAACGTGCTTGGTTCAGAGAAATTCCAAGATGGGTGACCTCCTGGGAAGTTCTCGCCAAAGGGACAAAACCGTGAGGCCAATGGGTGCCAAAGAGGAGAATATCTCTTATGATTTGGTTCCAGGTCGTTACACCCATAACACAGGGTATATATTTATGAATTGAGAAATCAACCCCGTAAAAGGATTATATTTGTCAATATTAGAAAATAATCTCGTAAGTGTGGTGTATTTGTAAATATCATATGACTACCTCGTAAAAGGGGTATATTTTTTAATATGAGGAAAAAATCTCGTAAGAGGAGCTATATTTATAAATAATAGAAAATAATCCCGTAAGAGGGATATTTTTGTCAATTCAAGAAAACAAAGTCGTAAGTAGGGTATTTTTTTGAGTTTGAGAAAAGAATTCCATAAAAGGGGTATATTTAGGAATATGAGAAATCAACCCCATAAGAGGGGTATATTTGTGAATATGAGAAAACAACCGCGTAAAAGATGTATATTTGTCAATATTAAAAAATAACCCCACAAGTGGGATATATCTGTGAGTATAAAAAAACACATAAATGGGGTATATTTATGAATATGAGAAAACAATCCCGTAAGAGTGGTATATTTATGAGTATGAGAAAATAATCCCGCACGAGGGGTATATTTGTAAATATTAGGGATGTATTTTTTACCATAAGAAAACAACCTTGTAAAAGAGGTATATTTATAAATATTAGTAAACACACCTTAAGAGGGGTATATTTATGAGTTTGAGAAAACAACCCCGTATAAGGGGTATATTTATCAATATAAGAGAACAACCTAGTAAGTGAGGTATATTTGTGAGTATGAGAAAACAACCTCGCACAAGGGATGTATTTACAAAATTGAGAAAATAACCCCGTAAGAGGTATATATCTGTGAGTATGAGAAAACAACAACGTACCAAGAGTATACTAGTATGTATGAGAAAACAAACTCGTAAAAGGGGTGTATTTTTTGAAATGAAAAACAACCCGTAAGATGGGTATATTTATAAATATTAGAAAACAATCCTGTATGAGGGGTATATCTGTGAGTATGAGAAAAATATCCCACAAGACGGGCATATTTGTAAATACTAGAAAATAACCCCGTAAGATGGGTACATTTGTGAGTATGAGAAAATAACCCCATAACACAGGGTATTTTTATGAATATGAGAAGTCAACCCTGCAATAGAGGGTATATTTGTAAATATTAGAAAAGAACCCAATAATAAGGGTATATTTGCCAATATAAGAAAACAACCCCATAAGTACAGTATATTTGTGTGTATAAGAAAATAACTTAGTAAAAGGGGTATATTTATAAATATAAGAAATCAACTCCGTAAGAGGGTTTATTTTTAATATGAGAAAGCAACCACATAAAAGGGGTATATTTATCAATATAAGAAAATAACTTCATAAGTGGGGTATATTTGTGAGCATGAAAAATAATAGTGTAAAAGGGATATTTTATGAATATGAGAAAACATCCCTGTAAAGGGGTATATGTGTAAATATTATAATACAACTCCGTAAAAGGGGTTTATTTATGAATGTGATAAAGCAATCCCGTAAAAAGGGATATATTTATGAATATGAGAAAATAACCCCGTAAGAGTGGTATATTTATGAGTATGAGAAACAACCCCGTAAAAGGAGAATATTTGTCAATATAAGAAATAATCTCTTAAGAGGGTATATTTGTTTGTATGAGAAAACAATCCCATAAAAAGGGAATATTTATCAATATAAGAAAACAACCCTGTGAAATGGGGTATATTTGTGAGTGTGATAACACCATCCTGTAACACGCGTTATATTTATGAATATGATAAATCAATCCCGTAAGATGAATATATTTGTTATTATGACAAAACAACCCTATAAAACGGGTATATTTGTCAATATAAGAAACAATATCGTAATTTGAGTATATTTGTGAGTGTGAAAAAACAACCCCGTAAAAGGTGTATATTTTTTAAAATGAGAAAATAATCCCGTAAGATGGAAATATTTGTAACAATTACGGTATATTTGTGAGTACAAGAAAACAACCTCGTAAAGGGTATACTAATGAGTATGAGAAATAAGGGGTGAATTCTTTAAAATGAGAAAACAACCCGATATCTGGTGTACATTTGTAAATGTTAGAAAATAACCCCGTATGAGGGGTATATCTGTGAGTATGAGAAAAGAACCTCGTAAGATGGGTATATTTATAAATATTAGAAAGCAATCCTGTAAGAGGAGTATATTTGTCACTATGAGAAAACAACCCCATAAAAGGAGTATATTTGTTAATATAAGATAACAACCTAATGGGGTATATTTGTGAGTATAAAAAAACAACCCCGTAAAGCGGTATATTTATAAAAATGATAAAGAAGACCCCATAAGAGGGGTATATTTGTAAATACTAGAAAATAATCACATAAAAGGTGTAAATTTGTGAGTATAAGAAAAGAACCCCGTACGATGGGTGTATTTGTGAATATGAGAAAGTAAACCCATAATAGGGGTGTATTTTTTAATATGAGAAAATAAGCCCGTAAGAAGGGTATATTTATAAATATTATAAAAGATCTCATAAGAGGAGTATATATATGAGTACCCCATAAAAGATGTATATTTGTCATAAGAAAATATCCACGTAACAGGGGTATATTTGTGAATATGAGAAAATAATCCTGTAAAGGGTTATATGTGTATATATTGGAATATGACTACGTAAAAGGGGTTTATTTGTGAGTGTGAGAAAGCAATCCCATAAAAAGGGGTATATTTATGAATATGAGAAAACAACCCCATAAGAGTGGTATATTTGTGAGTATGAGAAAACAACCCTATAAAAGAGGAATATTTGTAAATATAAGAAACAATCCCTTAAGAGGGATATATTTATGTATATGAGAAAATAACCCCATAAAAGGAGAATATTTATCAATATAAGAAAACAACCCCATAAATGGGGTATATTTGTGAGTGTGAGAACACCACCCTGTAACACACGTTATATTTATAAATATGAGAAATTAACCCCGTAAGACGAGTATATTTGTTATTATGATAAAACAACCCTGTAAAATGGGTATATTTATTAATATAAGAAACAACACTGTAACTGGAGTATATTTGTGAGTGTGAGAAAATAACCCCGTAGAAGATATATATTTTTTAAAATGAGAAAGCAATCCCGTAAGAGGAGAATTTTCGTAACAAATAGAATACAACCCCATCAGAGGGGTATATTTGTGAGTACAAGAAAACAACCCCGTAAGAGGTATACTTATGAGTATGAGAAAGTAAATTCGTACAAGGGGTGAATTTTTTAAAATGAGAAAACAACCCTGTAGGAGGTGTATATTTGTAAATGTTAGAAAACAACCCCGTATGAGGGGTATATCCATGAGTATGAGAAAAGAACCCCGTAAGATGGGTATATTTATAAATACTAGAAAATAACCCTGTAAGGGGAGTATATTTGTCAGTATGACAAAATAACCTCGTAAAAGGAGTATATTTGTTAATATAAGAGAACAACCCCGTAAGTGGGGTATATTTGTAAATACTAAAAAAAATAATCACGTAACATGTGTATATTTGTAAGTATGAAAAAGCAACCCCCTAAAAGCGGTATATTTATAAAAATTATAAAAAAGACCCTGTAAGAGGGGTATATTTGTAAATACTATAAAATAATCACGTAACATGTGTATATTTGTGAGTATGAGAAAACAACCCCGTACGACGGGTATATTTATGAATATGAGAAAGCAACCCCATAATAAGGATGTATTTTTTAATATGAGAAAATAAGCTTGTAAGAGGGGTATATTTGTAAATATTATAAAAATTCTCGTAAGCGGAGTATATATGTGAGTACATCGTAAAAGATGTATATTTGTCATAAGAAAACATTCACGTAAGAGGGGTATATTTGTGAGTATGAGAAAATAATCCTGTAAAGGGTTATATTTGTAAATATTAGAATACAACTACGTAAAAGGGGTTTATTTATGAGTGTAAGATAGCAATCCCGTAAAAAGGGGTATATTTATGAATATGAGAAAACAACCCCATAAAAGTGGTATATTTGTGAGTATGAGAAAACAACTCCATAAAAGGGGAATATTTGTCAATATAAGAAATAATCCCTTAAGAAGGGTATATTTGTGTGTATGAGAAAACAACTCTATAAAAGGAGAACATTTGTCAATACAAGAAACCAACCCCGTAAATGGGGTATATTTGTGAGTGTGAGAACACCACCCTGTAATACGAGTTATATTTATGAATATGAGAAATCAACTCTGTAAGACGAATATATTTATTATTATGACAAAACAACCCTGTAAAATGGATATATTTGTCAATATAAGAAACAACATCGTAACTTGAGCATATTTGTGAGTGTGAAAAACAACCCGTAGAAGTTGTATATCTTTTAAAATGAGAAAATAATCCCGTAAAAGAAAAATATTTGTAACAATTAGAACACAACCCCGTCAGAGGGGTATATTTGTGAGTACAAGAAAAGAACCCCGTAAGAGGTATACTTACGAGTATGAGAAAGTAAATTCGTATAAGGGGTGAATTTTTTAAAATGAGAAAACAACCCCATAGGAGGTGTATATTTGTAAATGTTTAAAAACAACCCCGTATGAGGGGTATATCTGTGAGTATGAGTAAAGAACCCCGTAAGATGGGTATATTTATAAATACTGGAAAACAACCCTGTAAGAGGAGTATATTTGTGAGTATGACAAAACAACCTCATAAAAGGAGTATATTTGTAAGTATGAAAAAGCAACCCCGTAAAATAGGTATATTTACAAAAATAATAAAAAAGGCCCTGTAAGAGGGGTATATTTGTAAATACTAGAAAATAATCCCATAAAAGGTGTATATTTGTGAGTATGGGAATATAACCCCGCACGATAGGTATATCTGTAAATATGAGAAACCAACCCCATAATAGGGGTGTATTTTTTAATATGAGAAAACAAGCCCGTAAAAGGAGTATGTTTGTAAATATTACAAAAAACCTCGTAAGAGGAGTATATATGTGAGTACACCGTAAAAGAGATATATTTGTCATTAGAAAACATCCATGTAAGAGGGGTATATTTGTGAGTATAAGAAAACAATCCCTTGAAAAAGGCTATATTTATCAATATAAGAAAATAACTCTGTATGGGGTGTATATTTATGAGTATGAAAAAACAACAGCATAAAAGGGTATATTTGTGAATATGAGAAAACAACCCCGAAAGGGGTATAAATGTAAATATTAGAAAATAACTCCGTAAAATGGGTTTTATTTGTGAGTATGAGTAAACAATCTTCTAAAAAAAGGTATATTTATGAATTTGAAAAAACAACCGCGTAAAAGAAAAATATATGTCAATATAACAAAAAATCTCGTAAGAGGGGTATACTAATGAGTATGAGGAAACAACCCCATAAAAGAAAAATATTTGACAATATAAAAAAAACCCCGTAAGTGGGGTATATTTGTGAGTGTAATAAGAGAACATTGTAACACATGATATATTTATGAATATGGAAAATCAAGCCAGTAAGAGGGGTATTTTTGTTATTATGAGAAAACAACCCCATAAAAGGGGCATATTTATCAATATAAGAAAACAACACCGTAAGTGCTGTATATTTGTAAGTATAAAAAAAATCCTAAAAGGGGGGATATTCATAAATATTAGAACACAACCCCGTAAGAGGGGTATATTTATGAGTACGAGAAAACTACCCCGTAAGAGGAGTATACTTGTGAGTATGAGAAAGTAAACTCGTATAAGGGGTGAATTTTTTAAAATGAGAAAACAACCCCGTCAGATGGGTATATTTATAAATATTAGAAAACAACCCTATACGTGGGGTATATCTGTAAGTATGAGAAAAAAATCCTGTAAGAGGGGTATATTTGTGAGTATGAGAAAATAATCTCGTAAAACGGGTATATTTATTGACATAAGTAAACAACCCCGTAAGCGAGGTATATTTGTGAGTATGAACCCCCGTAAGAGGGGCATATTTATAAATACTGGATAATAACCCCATAAAATTTATATATTTGTGAGTATGAGAAAACAACCACGTACGACTGGTATATTTGTGACTATGAGAAAAAAATCCTATAATATGGTGTATTTTTTAATATGAGAAAACAAACCCGTAGAGGGGTGTATTTATAAATATTACAAAATAATCTCGTAAGAGGAATATATATATGAGTATGAGAAAACAACACTATAAAAGGAGTATATTTATCAATATAAGAAAACAATCACGTAAGAGGGGTATATTTGTGAGTATGAGAAAATAATCTTGTAAGAGGGCTATATTTAATATGAGAAAACAACCTCATAAAAGCAATATATTTGTGAATATAAAAAAATAACCCCCTAAGTGTGGCATATTTGTGAGTATGAAGAAATAACTCAGTAAAAGGAGTATAGCTTTTAATATAAGAAAGCAACCCCGCAAGAGTGGCAGATTTGTAAATATTAGAACACAGACCCATAAGTGGGGTATATTTATCAATATGAAAAAACAACTGCGTAAAAGGGGTATATTTATGAATATGAGAAAACAACACAGTAAGGATGGTATATTTATAAATATTAGAAAATAATTCTGTAAGAGGGATTTATTTGTGAGTATGAGAAAACAACCCCATAAAAATAGTATATTTATAAATATGAGTAAACAACCTTGAAAAGGGGTATATTTATGAGTATGGGAAAACAACACCATAACATGGGGTATATTTATGAATATAAGAAATCAACGTAGTAAGAGAGGTATATTTGTGAATATTAGAAAATAACTCCGTAAGTGTGGTATATTCGTGAGTATGAAAAAACGACCCTATAGAAGAGTAATATTTGTCAATATAAGAAAACAACCCCATAAGATGGGGTATATATGTGAGTGTGATAACACAACACTATAACTCAGGATATATTTATGAATATGGGATATCAACCCCATAAGAGGGGCTGTTATTATGAGAAAACAACTTAATAAAATAGGTATATTTATCAATATAAGAAAACAACACTGTAAATGGGGTATATTTATGAGTGTGAGAAAATAACCCTGTGAAAGGTGTATATTTTTTAAAATGAGAAAACAATTTCGTAAGAGGGGGGATATTCATAAATATTAGAAAACAACCCCGTAAGAGGGGTATATTTGTGAGTACGAGAAAACAACCTTGTAAGAGAGTTATGTCTGTAAATATTAGAAAATTACCCCATAAGAGGGGCATATTTGTTAATATGAGAAGATCATCTTATAAAAGTGTTATATTTATGAATATGTGAAAACAAACACGTATGATGGATATACTTATGAGCATGAGAATAACAAACCCGTAAGAGGGTATTTGTGAGTATGAGAGAATAACCCTATACGAGGGATATAATTGTGAGTATGAGAAAGCAACAACGAAAAAAATGGTATTTTTTTAATATGAGAAAGCAACAACGAAAAAAATGGTATTTTTTTAATATGAGAAAACAATCCTGTAAGAGAGGTATATTTTTAAATACTATAAAACAACCCCATAAGAGGGGTATATCTGTTAGTATGGGAAAGAAACCCTATAAAGGGGAAATAATTGTCGATATAAGAAAACAACCCTGTAAGTTAGGGGTATATTTATGAGTATGAGAAACTACCTCATAAAAGGGTATATTTATGTATATTTGTAAATCCTAGAAAACAATATATTTATGTATATTTGTAAATCCTAGAAAACAACCCCGTAATAGGGGTATATTTCTAGTTTGAGAAAATAACCCCATACGAATGGTATATTTATGAGAAAGCAACCTCGTAAATTGGGTGTACTTTTTAATATAAGAAAATAACCTCGTAAAAGGAGTGTATTTTTTAGTATGAGAAAACAACTCTATAGACGGGGTATAGTTATGAATATGAGAAATAGACCCCATAAGAGGGGTATATTTGTGAATATGAGAAAACACCCTCGTAAAAGGAGTATATTTTATCAATATAAGGAAACAACTCAGTAAGAGGGGTACATCTGTGAGTATGAGAAAATAACCCCGTAAAAGGGGTATATTTGTTAATATAAGAAAACAACCCCATAAAATGGTGTATTTTTTAGTATAAGAAGATAACTACATAAAAGGGGTATATTTACGAAATAAACCCCGTAAGAGGGGTATATTTGTGAATATGAGAAAACAACCTCATAAAAGTGGTAGATTTTATCAATATAAGAAAACAACATCATAAGAGGGGTATATTTATGAGTATGAAAAAACAACCTCGTAAAAACGGTATAGTTATTAATATGAAAAAACAACCACGTAAGAAGGGTGTATTTATAAATATTAAAAAACAACCCTGTAAATTGTGAGTATGAGAAAACAAACCCGTAAAAGAGAAATACTTATCAATATAAGAAAACAACCTTGTAAGTGGAGGTATATTTATGAGTTTAAGGAACCAACCATTTAAGAGTGTTATATCTCTAAATATTATAAAAACATTCCCATAAGAGGGGTGTATATGTCAGTTTAAGAAAACCACCCTATAAAAGGGTTATATTTATGAATATGTCAACACAATCCCACATGAGGGGTATACTTTTGAGTATGAGAAAACAACCTCGTAAAAGGGATATATTTATGAATATGAGAAATCAACCCCGTAATAGGGTATATTTGTCAATATGAGAAAATAACCCTGTAAAAAGGGTCTATTTGACACTACAAGAAAATAGCCCCGTAAGTGGAGTACATTTGTCAATATGAGAAAGCAACCCCGTAAGTGGAGTACATTTGTCAGTATGAAAAAGCAACCCGTAAATAGGGGTATATTTTTTAATATGAGAAAACAACCCTGTAAGAACGATATATTTCTGATTATGAGAAACAACCCTGTAAAAGCGGTATATTTATGAATATGAAAAAATAACCTTGTATGATGGGTATATTTGTGAATATGAGAAAAGAATCTCATAGAAAGGGTACATTTGTTTATATAATAAAACAACCCCGTAAGTGGAGTATATATGTGAGTATAAGAAAGCAACCTCATAAAAGGGGTATATTCTTTTAACATGAGAAAACAACCCTATAAGAGGGGTATATTTGTAATTATGAGAAAAACCCTGTAAGAAGGGTAAATTTGTAATTATTAGAAAAAACCTGTAAGAGGGATATATTTGTCACTATAAAATAAATCTCATACAAGGAGTGAATTTTTTAATATAAGAAAACAACCCTGTAAAAGGGGTATATTTTTAAATATTATAAAGCAACTCCATAAAAGGGGCATATTTATGAATATGAGAAATAAGCCTCGTAAGAGGGGTATATTTGTCAATATAAGATAACAACCCCGTAAAAGGGGTGTATTTGTGAGTATGAGAAAATAATCCTATAAAAGTGGTATATTTATGAATATGAGAAGACAACCTCGAACAAGGGGTATATTTTTTAGTATGAGAAAGCAACCTCGTAAATAGGGTATATTTGTGAATATTAGAAAACAACCTCGTAAAAGGGGTATATTTTATCAATATAAGAAACCAATCTTGCAAGAAGGCTATATTTGTCAGTATGAGAAAAGAACCCCATAAAAAGGGTTTATTTATTAATATAGAAAAACAACTTCGTAAGAAGGGTATATTTATAAATTTTAGAAAACAACCTTGTAAGAGAGGTATATTTGTGCGTATGAGAGAACAACCCCGTAACAGGGATATATTTGTCAATACAAGAAAATAACCCCGTAAGTGCGGTATATTTGTAAGTATGAGAGAACAACCCCGTAACAGGGATATATTTGTCAATACAAGAAAATAACCCCGTAAGTGCGGTATATTTGTAAGTATGAGAAAATAACTTCGTAAAAGGAGTATATTTATAAATATGAGAATTCAACCACTTAAAAGAGATATATTTATGAATATGAGAAAACAGCCTAGTAAAAGGGGTACATTTGACAATACAAGAAAACCACCCCATAGATGGAGTATATTTGTTAATATTAGAAAACAACACCGTAAGATAGATATATTTGTGAGTATGAGAAAATCACCTAATAAAAATAATATATTTATGAATGTGAGCATCAACCCCGTAAGAGGGGTATATTTTCTAGTATGAGAAAGCAACCTCTTAAATGGGTATAATTTTCTTTATAAGAAAACAACCCCATAAGTGGGGTATATTTGTAAGTATGAAAAAAACTTCGTAATGTATTTATGAATATGAGAATCAACCCTATAAGAGGAATACATTTGTAAATATCATAAACAATCCAGTAAGAGGGGTATATTTATGAGTAAGAGAAAACAACCCCGTAAAAAGGTTATACTTATGAATATATGAAATAATCTCGTACGAGGGGTATATGAGAAAGCATCCCAGTAAAAATGATTATTTTTTAATATGAGAAAACAATCCCGTAATAGGGGGTAAATTTGTAAACATTAGATAACAACCCCGTAAGAGGGGTATATTTTATGAGTATGAGAACACTAACACGTAAAAAGGGTATATTTGTCAATATAAAAATAGAATCCTGTAAAGAAGGTATATTTTCTAATATGAGAAAACAACCCCGTAAAAAAGGGATATATTTATGAATATGAAAAAAAAAACCCGTACGAGGGGTATGTTTGTGAGCATGAGAAAAGCAACCTGTAAAAGGGGTATATTTTTTAATATAAGAAAACAAACCCGTAAGAGAGATATATTTTTAAACATTAGAAAACAACTCTGTAAAATAGGTGCATTTATGAGTATGAGAAAAGAACGCCATAAAAGGTGTATATTTATAAATATGAGAAAACAACCTTGTACTAGGGGTACATTTGTGAGTGAGAAAACAATCCCGTAAAAGGGGTATATTTTTAAATTTCATAAAACAGCCCCGGAAAGGGGTATATTTATAAATATTAGTAAAAAAACCCCAGAAAAGGGGTATTTTTTTAGTATGATAAAACAACCTCGTAATACTTATTAATATAAGAGAACAACCCGTGAGTTGGGTGTATTTATGAGTGTGAGAAAACAACCTCCCAAAAAGAGTGGATTTATGAATATGAGAAAAGAATTGTGTTAGAGGGGTATATTTGTGAGCATGAGTAAATAATCCCGTAAAAGTGGTATATTTTTCAATATGAAAAAACAACCTAGTAAGAGGAGTAAATTAGTAAATATTAGAAAACAACCCCGCAAGAGGGGTATATTTATGAGCATGAGAAAACAACCCCGTAAAAGGAGTATATCTTTTAATATGAGAAAACAACCACGTTAGAGCGGTATATTTGTACATATTAGAAAACAACCTCGTAAGAGGAGTATATTTGTAAGAATAAGATAGCAACCTCCTAAAAGGATTATATTTTTTAATATGCAAAAGAAAACTCATAAGAGGGGTATATTTGTGACTATGAAAAAACAACACTGTAAAAAGGTTATATTTCTTAATATGAGATAACAACCTCGTAAGTGAGGTATATTTTTTAGTATAAGAAAAGTACCCTATAAAAAGGATATATTTGTTAATATAAGAAAATAATCGAGTAAGTTGGGTATATTTGTAAGTATGAAAAAATAATCCCACAAAAGGCGTATATTTTTAATATGACAAAACAACCCCATAAGAGGGGTATATTTCTAAATATTAGAAAATAAGTCGGCAAGAGTGGTATATTTGTAAGAATGAGAAAACAACATCATAAAAGTGGTATATCTTTTAATATGATAAAACAACCCCGTAAGTGGGGTTATTTATAAATATTAGGAAATAACCCCTTAAAAGGGTATATTTGTCAATATAAGAAAATAACCCCATAAGTGGATTATATTTGCGAGTATGAAAAAATAACCCATAAATATGGTATATTCATTAATATGAGAAAATAACCTGTAAAAGGGATATATTTGTCAATATAACAAAACAACCCTCTAAGTGGGGTGTATTTGTGAGTATGAGAAAATAACTCCTTAAAAGTGATATATTTATGAAGATGAGAATCAAGCCCGTAAGAGGGGTATATTTGTAAATATTAGAAACAACACCGTGAAAGAGATATATTTGTAAGAATGAGAAAAGAACGTCGTAAAAGGTGTATATTTGTAAATATGAGAAAACATCCCAAACGAAGGGTACATTTGTGAGTATGAGAAAGCAACCTCGTAAAAGGAAAATATTTTTTATTTTGATAAAACAACCCCGTAAGAGGAGTATATTTGTAAATATTAGAAAACAACCCAGTAAGAGGGTTATATTTTCAAGTATGAGAAAACAAACACAAAAAAGTTGTATATCTTTCAATATTAGAAAACAACCCAGTAAGAGGGGTATATTTATAAATATTAGAAAACAATCCTGTAAGAGGGGTATATTTATGAGTATAAGATAACAACCCCATAAAAAGGTTATATTTATAAATATGAGAAAACAACATCGTAAGAAGGATATATTTATTAATATGAATAAACAATCTTGTTAGAGTAATATATTTGTACATATTAGAGAACAACCCCCTAAGAGGCGTATATTCGTAAGTGTGAGAAAGCAACACCATAAAAGTGGTGTGTTTTTTAATATGAGAAAACAACCCCGTAAGAGAGGTATATTTGTGACTATAAGAAAACATCCTCGTAAAAGACATGAGATAACAATCCTATAAGAGAGGTATATTTGTGAGTATGAGAAAACTACCCCATAAAAAGGGTATATCTTTCAATATAAGAAAACAACCTCGTAAGTGGGGTATATTTATGAGTATGAGAAAACAACCCGTAACATGGATATATTTTTTAATATGAGAAAACAATCTCGTAAGAGGGGTATATTTGTAAATATTAGAAAACAAGCCGTTAAAAGGGTATATTTATTAATATAAGAAAACAATCCTGTAAGTGGTGTATGTTTGTGAGTATGAAAAGATAAACTGTAAAAGTGGTATATTCATGAATATGAGAAAACAACCCTGAGAAGGGGCATATTTGTCAATATAAGAAAGCAACCTTGTAAGTAGAGTATATTTGTGAGCATGAGAAAATCCCATAAAAGAGGAATATTAATGAATATGAGGAAACAATCCCGTAACAGAAGTATATTTTGTGAGTATGAGAAAACAGCCCCGTAAAAGATGTATATTTATGAATATGAAAACAACCTCGTAAAAGGAGTATATCTTTTAATGTGAGAATATAACCCGTCAGAGTAGTATATTTGTAGATATTAGAAAACAACCCCGTAAAAGAGGTATATTTATGAGTATAAGAAAACAACCCCGTGAAAAGGCTATATTTTTTCATATGAGAAAACAATCGCGTAAGAGGGGTATATTTATAAGTATTATAAAACAATCATGTAAGAGAGGTATAATTGTGAGTATGTGAAAACAATACCGTAAAAGAGATATATTTATCAATATGAGAAAACAACCCCATAAGAGGGGTATATTTGTAAATATTAGAAAATAACCCTGATAAAGGGGTATATTTGTGAGAATTAGAAAACAACCCTGTAAAAGGGATATATTTATGAATATGAGAAAATAATCTCGTAAGAGGGGTATGTTTGTGAGTGAGAAAAAAAACCTATAAAAAATATATAGTTGTGAATGTGAGAGAATAACCCTGTAAGGGGTATATTTGTAAGTACGAGAAAGCAACCCCGTAAGTGGGGTATATTTTTTAATATAAAAGAATAATCCCAGAAAAGGAGTATATTTATAAATATGAGAAAACAACCCCATTAGAAAGGTATATTTATGAATATTAGAAAACAGCTCCGTAAAAGGAGTATATTTTTCAATATAAAAAAAAAACAACTCTTTAAGAGGGGTATATTTGTAATTATTAGAGAATAATTCGGTAAGAATAGTATATTTGTGAGTATGAGAAAATAATCCTGTATAAGGGGAGTATTTGTTAATATAAGAAAACAACCCTATAAGTGAGGTATATTTATGAGTATAAGAAAACAACCTTATAAAATGGGTATATTTTTTAATATGATAAAACAACACAACCCTGTAAAAGGGTATATTTGTGAGTATCAGAAATAAATCCTGTAAGAGGGGTATATTTTTTAACACAAGAAAACAACCACTTAAGAGGAGTATATTTGTAAATATTAGAAAACAACCTCGAAAGAGGGGTATATTAGTGAGTGTGAAAAAATAACCCGGTAGAAGTGGTATATCTAATCAATATTAGAGTACAAACCGTAAGAGAGGTATATTTGTAAATATTAGAAAAAAACCCTGTAAGAGGGGTATATTTGTGAGTATGAGAAAAGATCTTTAGGGTTTTAGCATAAAATATCAATAAATTTATGTAATACTTACTTGTTTGAGGCCTTACATGGTTTGCAACGTGTTTATGTACTTGTGCTTGTGCTTTTCAGAGTGACGTTTTGTCGATCTGGTTCTCTAGAAACTTCTACGATACTCGTGAGTGGTTCACGAACTCCTAAGCCCGGTTTAGGCTAGGATTAGTGACACTGGCTTCGCTGCCACGCTTCCATTAGTTACTTGGAGGATGGACCATACCTCCGTTTATGCTTTGCTCGAGAGGTGGATGGATATCACTCAGACTTTCCATACCTCGGTCGGCAAGTTAACTCTCTCCCCTCTCGCATTTGTTAGGCGTTGATTTCACTAACATGCTCATGCCATTTGATGATGCGATCCATGATCAGTGCTCCGATGTCCAAGAGCACTTCATTATTGATTTACTTGGGTTCTTGCCAGTGTGCAAGAACCCTGTTGTATCGCTTACCAGAGCATACCTCTCCACTACTAGGGCTTTGTGCCTCGAAATACTCGGGAGGTGGATCAGATGGCCCAAGCCTTTCTAGTATATCTTTTTGGTACAACTTTGATCAATGACCCGAGAAATTCATTGAACTTCCACTATTTAGCTTCGTTGTGAGATTTGGACCATGTCTCCTCCTACAATTAAGGGTCTACAGCTAGCGCATATTGTATCATCAGATGGACATTATTGTCCAAGATAGTAGTAAGTGGATCTGCAGCTTCTGGCATACGATCCATGTAAGTTATGCTCTAACTTTATTATTTTTATTTCTTTTATTAGTATTCAAATGTTGATTCTTGTTTTGCAGGTTTGGATCCTAGCGACGGGCCTTCTAGTGGGCTCACAGCCATCTGCACCTCGCAGGCTTTCCCTTGCTCGAGTCGTTGGGCCTTGAGTAGGAGTGTCCCATTGGAATGGGTGTAGATTCGCATGCACCGCATGTGGATCAACTCTCTGACCTTTCAAGTTTACAAATTTGGGATGATTGGCTAGGGGAGCACCGTTATTAGGACCCTTACATGCTTTTTGCAGCTGACTTTGAGTAGAGGAGGATTCTACTAGTCGGACCTACCTGTCGGGCATAGTACTTAGGCGAGAGGATCTATGGGTGGGAGCGAGGCCCTACTAGACGCTGAGTTCCCTTACCTCCACCTCTCTCTATGTTCTCAACAATGGATCTCGCTAAGAAGGAACTAACGAAATGTTTGGCAGGGTATGACGAGCCTGAGGATCTCACCATCCGGTCTAGGCGGATGGATTATGCCTCCTTTATTCCTCAGTTGCTAGGGACTGTGCCTTTTGATGATGACATTATGGCTCAGGTACTTTTTTTTATCTACTTCGAATTCTTCATCTTTAATATTCTACTTTTCTAACTATTTTGTTTACAGTTCATCCACCATGCCCTAGCTGCTCCTGAGCCGACCGAGGGGCGATTTGCTCGACGCTCTAGGCTCTCCTATATTTCAAGCTCCTTTGTTGGTGTTGCTTCTAAGGCACCTTCTACAACCATGTCTAATGTAGTTCTAGGGAGCGTCACATTCCCTCCAGATCTTATGGTCTCATACTTGAGTCCCCATGGTGTGATGGAGCACCGACTTGCTATGGAGCATTGTCTTTCTCCAAAGTTCACTCTGAGCACTTGCATGCATGTAAATAACATTCTCCTTTGTGTTTTCACGTCTCCTTTCTTGAAAATTTAGTGACATATGATGCAAATAACCATACAGGGTTAGAGAGACCAGTTCGAGTATGTTCATTGATTGGTCGACGTTGCGATGAGGCAATTCTTCATCCTCGGTGAGGACTGGCGAGTAAGAAATGATTTATGCAATGTAAAATTTATGCATGTATGCATGTATAAAATTCACTAACTAATTTTCTTTTAGGTTTTCAACAAAGGGACCACGAGAACTTACAAGGGCATGTGGACAACTGACAACGTCAAATTGACACTCAGTAATGTTTGATCGACACTCTGACACTTCAGCTATCTACCTTGTGGACATAAGAGATGGACACTGAGTCAGATAATGAGATGGGGAATTCGGGAGAGAACCCCAGCTTTTGATTCTTTTATTACTACTTGTACTTTCCCTTTTTTCCATTGCTTGTAAAACTCGACTTTTGATTAATAAAATTTTGCGCTTCCGGCACATGCATTGTCATTATTTCTCCTTAATGTTGTCTATTTTGGGTGTATATATGATTAGGCAAGAAAATACTGAAAAGTCCTCCGAAAAGCTGAAAGTCTTTGTGGTAACGTTACACAGCCAATTCAGTTCTATGCACAAACGATCGGCTGTATGATCAGCCAATTTGGCTCTAAAGTCACAGAGTCTGAATAAAACATTAATTTTGAGCCTATAAGTATACATGCACCCCTCACACTTCACCATATGTGATTCTTCATCCAAAAGCCAAAAAACATGTCCCAAAAAAGTGCCAAAAGCCTACAAACCCTTCTCAAAACCTTATTGGATCAAACTTGGAAAATTTCATCTTTCATCTTTCAAAGCCATGCAAGACACCAAGCTTGAATATGGGTTTCGATTCTACCATCAACTTTTAGTGTCTAAGAGACCATGTCTTTAGGTTCAATGAGCAAGATTTGTGCCCCCATAATTGAAGAGTTCTCCACCATTCTTGGAGGCCCTATGGATTCCTCCTATTTGATTGCTTTACCAAAGCTTGATGATCCCTTTCTCGATAAATTGGTGGAGCTATTTGACATGTCCTCAACTGAGATTCTTTCCCATTCTATTGGTGAACATATTACCTTTACTTCTTTAATCTTTTGTTGTGAGAAGAAAGAAAATGGAACACCTGCTTGGATTCGGATGCTGGGCTTTTATCTTTATGCCCAATTTTTACTGATTGCACACCTCAGGGAGGGGGAGACATTAGGATTACTGGTATCATAGATCAAGTGGATTATGGAGCAAGTTTTATACCTATCATTTTGGCTAAAACCATCATTCGGTTAAACATGTACAAAACCCACCAACGGTTTGGAGACAACCTCATTCTCTTACAAGTATACAAAAATCTTTTTCTCCTCATTTATTTTTGCCTTAACTTTTGCGTAAGACGCACTTTCAAGTTCTCCACTTAGCAGGCTTTTGGCTTAACTTTTGCCTAAGCCACCCTTTTAGGTTTTTAGCTTAGCAGACTCTATTTTTTCCTAAGCCGCCTTTCGGATTTTCAACTTAGCTTTTTTTTCTTTTTCTCTTTTTCTCCCTTTTTCTTTTGCATATTTACTTGCGTGAAAAGCTCCAAATACTAACCATTCCGAGGAATGTTGATAAATACAAGTCAAAACACATGTAAGTTCGATCAATATTTATCCCGCAGGGCCATGATGGTTGGATTTCTTGGATGAAGGGCATCCCAAATACATTTAGCCGCTGGCCCTATCCCTGATGGAAAATCAAGCACGTTACACTTAAGGAATACGATGACTGTGTGTCTTGACTTGGATTATGGGCATCCACTTTCTATACACCCTTAAAGGCTTTGTCTTCAGTACAGGCAGAAATAACGGATCTTGGAATTCCCACCTAAATTTGAAGGCTTCCCATTCGGACAGGATTTCCTAGACAAGATAGAGAGACTCTCGCCTCGCCGAGACATAAAGCGGAATCTTGACTTCGAAAGTGATCTAATCATATATGATAATTACAAGTCTTGGGTCGAGCTTCAAATTACTACTTCCCCTAGATTTGTAAGGTTCAAGAGGACCCGAGAGCTAGCTATAGATTCTAAAGATGTGGATGCAAAAGCAAATAGAAGAAAATGATAAATATGTTTCTTTTTAGATCTCATTCATTTTGCTTAGTACTTTAGCTTAGTTCTCCTTTTCAATTAGTGCGCAAGATAATAAACAAACATATACATGCTTGATAAAAATCCCAAATAATTTTATTTATTTAATGAAGGCCCAAATGGGTATATTTTGATTTTCTAACTGATTATTTTTTCTCATTGCCCTAATTTTTGCTTGACTAGCCCTTTTGGATCTTCTGATCAACAAGCTATCTTTTCTATTATATTTTACTTTTTTACACATAGTATTTCTTGAGACAATCCAAGTTGATTGGCTCAGAGAACTCGTTTCCTTCCAAATCTGAGATCTTAGCGGCACCTTTAGGCAAAATTTCTTCATTAAGTATAGGCCTTCCTAATTAGGCTTGAACTTCCCTCTTGGATTGGACAAAGTAGGTCTTTTATGTGTTAACACCACATCCCCAACTCTGATCTTTCCTATCTTCACTTTCTTATTAAATAACCTGGTTATCCATTCTTGGTATAATTGCATATGATATAAGGCTTTCATCCTTCTTTCATCAACTAGAGCCAGCTGTTGTTATCTCCATTCAGCCTATTGGTACTCATGTATTTTTGCCTCCAGCATAACTCTTAAAGACTTCAATCCAACTCAACTAGCAGGACGGTTTCAGTCCTATAAACTAAAAAGTATGAAGTCTGCCCAGTCGATAATCATTTAGTCGTTCGATATCCGCAAAGTGCAAAGGATAATCAAAATGACCAATCCTTGTGATTATCACTTGTGTCTAAATTAAATGAGTCAATTTGTATGGAATTAATGTCAAATATGCACATGTCATGATTATAAAAATGTGCACTACCATCAGGAAAAACATCGCAAAGTAAGCAAAATTATTGTTCATATCATTGATCTTTGAAAGAAACATCATCCTTATAGAGATTGTAATTATTACATCATCCTAAAATATATCAATAATTGGCCCTTCTATTAGGGCAGCTAGCTCTTGCGGGTCTAGCTTCTCAAATGGAACGGTGAATTCTTCCAACTTTAACTCTTCAACCTTGATGGTGATCTTCTCACGGACCTCCTTGATGCTCAACTTGACTATCCTGTCGATGATCATGCTCTTGAATATCTTGAATTTTGGCACCTCAATCCCATCTATGGTAATAAGTTCAGGCTCCCTAGAGTAAGTTTTGTACTCTTGTAAAAATATATCTTTTAGAGTTTTACCTTTTGATTTGCCCTCATCTTCATCCTTATGATAACCCAACCCAGGCTGAGTTTTCTAACCCTTAAAATCTAGCAGCTTTGTAATAGCCTGTTGAGTCTGCCCCAGCCCCATTATAGGCATAAAATCCACCTTTCTGAATATTTTGGCTACTTTAGG
Organism: Ricinus communis; assembly: GCF_019578655.1. NCBI lineage: Eukaryota > Viridiplantae > Streptophyta > Magnoliopsida > Malpighiales > Euphorbiaceae > Ricinus > Ricinus communis. The sequence continues at coordinate 1,179,658 of NC_063259.1, forward strand.
ATCCATATAATCCTCATAGAGATCTAGTAAGGGCTTCCAGCTCCTATGCAGCTTCCTGGATAGCTGAGAAAATCTTACCACCATCGACATTAATAGTCACTATTTTGCCTTCATGAGGGAACTTGACCTTCTAATCTATAGTGGAATTCACTCCTCCTAAGGCATGAAACCATAGCCTACCCAGTAATAATGTGAAAGTTACTGGGATGTCCAAGACAATGAATTCACCCAAGATTGGATAGGACCCATTTCCATCAGTGTTAAGACCATTCCTTCCACGTACCTCTTCGTCTCATCATAGGCTCTTATTACCATATCTGATGGCTTCAGATCTTTCATAGTCATCCCTAGTTTAGGGAGTATGAGAGAAGGACACACATTGATGGCTGACCTATCATTTACCATCACACATGGGGTCCTTTTTCCCTTGACTTTTACAGTTATATAAAAAGCCTTGTTATGGTCTCTCCCCTCGAGTGGCAAGTCTTCATCCGAGAAAATGATCATCTCGATGGTTTTGTCAGTTACCGTTTTGATAATTTCTTCGGGGGCAGCTGCTGTGATAATGTTTATACTGGACAAGGCTCGAATTAGAGCCTTCCAATGATCCGATGAGTGCATCAGCAACTCTCAGATGTCGGCTATCTTCTATTCCTTCTCTAGCTGCTCTAGCAACCCATATCCCCTTCAGGGCTTTTTCGACCTGCTTCAATTCTTGGACCTCCTTATCCACTAGCTTGACTTCTTTATCAGAGTCACTGTCAGCCCAAATATCTTTGCCTCAGCATCTTGGACCTTACACTCATCTCCAGAATTGTACCAAATATCAATTGCCATGATCGACTTTTTTTCTCCTTTCTTCCAAACCTCTAGAATATAAGACTCATATTCCTCTGACCCTAGCCACTCGGCACAATTTGAAAGAGTTCATGACTTCCTCTTCAGTAAAGTCAGGGATGATCGTGGACACTTAATTTGGTGGTGGTGTGTTGTAGTTTAGTAAAGGGTTTACTATTTAGTACTGGGCTGGTCTGGGTTGGTTAATTTTTTTGGCATTGATAAGGTCTTAAATTTCATGTTTCAGCCGGATGTAGTTGTTTGTATGGTGGTCGGGTGCTTAATGGAACTTACAGTAGGTATTGGGTTTGTAGCCGGGTGCATTTCGGTTTCGTGGGTTCTTGGAAGTGGTTGGTTGGAGCATATTCCATTATGTAATAATATCTCAAAGATGTTTGAGAGAGCTTGTTTAAAGTAAGACAACTTTCTCGATTGTTGGATAGCATTCACATCTAGAGTTCTACTCCCCTCAGCCTGATAGTTTGGCCTTCTGCCAGTTTGCATAGTGTTCCTTTTGTCATTTTCGATTTTCTCAATCTGAAGCGCATTATCATATAGGTTCATAAAAGTCTTTAGATTCATCATCTGAAGCCTTTTGACCCAACCAGGAAGAACATTTCGAACCATCATATGGACTTGGTCTTTTTCAGAAGGCTTGTTCTTCATCAACCAAACCTTGTTTCTCCACCTAGTCAAGAACCAAGTCCCTATGATGGTCACATATTGCTTTAGATGAATCTTTGGATCACCAATCCTGTTGAACTTGTTCATCTCAGGCATTTTGAACTTTGCAAGCAGCTTGTCCTCACTAGTCAATAATAACTCCTTGAAATCATAGGTCGAGTCTAACCCTTTAAGTTTCAACATGTCTTGCATCTTGTCAAGCCTAGCACTTAAGCCACTTACAGCTTCATTAGTGGCAAGGGTTATTTCCCTTTTGGATTAGTCCAGTACATATTTGTCAAAATCTCAGAAATTTTGTGGCACTCCTCTTCTAGTAGGGTCTTCGACATTAGCATTCACAGCAGCAGTAATAGTGATTGCAGTTGTAGCAGCAGTCTTAGTTACAACTGCAATTGGGTCAATAACACTAGGGGGATTAGCTGGTGCAATTGGAGTAGTAGGTGGGGCTTGGTTCGCAGCCATCCCAGCCCAAAGCTATTGGAGTTCCTTGGGGTCACACCCCTCGGATCGTCGATGATGGCATTCTTGAGGATCTTTATGTCTTGCTCATTAGCTCTTTCGTTGGCCATTTCAGATGTGGCTTCATTGGTAGCTTGGCGCCTTGGTCTTTCAACAAGCTCTAATATGGTTCAAATCCTTGGAGAAATGGGTACCCGTTCTAGCCTTCTACTATCTTGCCTCTTCCAACCTAAAGGAGAATCTATATGGCTAAAAAATAAATGGTTAGTGTGATGCATGTGATGCATGATGCACATGATATGCACGAAGCTAAAAGAAAAAAGGTTAGCACACACATTAATATACAAATCTTCCTTCCAACCTTTTTACTTCCGCACACAATTCATGGTAGGTCTTTTCTTTCCTAGGATTTTTAGGTTTGGGCTTCCTATCAATAGGGGATAGTAGGCCCGACGCGCATGCCATAAACTTATCAAAGCAAATTTTAAAACAAACAAGGCAATGTTTCTTAGTATAAGTACAAAGCCTGCATATTTTGGGCCTAAGGCCTGATTGTCACAACCAAATTTATTTATTTCTTTTTATTAATAATTAATATTCATTAGCATGTCATTAAACATGTCATTTGCATCATGATTATATATGATCTATTTTATTATATTATGTGGTAGATAAATAAATTATTTAGTTACATATTGATTTAATTGAAAAGTAATGATTTTGGACTAAATTGAAAAGTTAGAAAGAAAGAGGATTAAATTATAATTTGCCTATTTCCACACCAATATACCACCTCTTTCATTTGTTCTTATCTACGTATGCTTTTCAATTTCCTTTTCTTCTTTGTCTCTCTCATTTTTCTCCTTTCCTTCTTCAACTTTGATTTTCCAAATCAAACTCTACAAAACTTTTAGTAAGTGAAAATCAAATTCTTCTTTTAAGCTTGAAAGATTTGGGCTTTCTTAATCAAGGAAAACAAAGGTGAGTAATTTTAATTGCTTGATTTTGCTGTAAATTAGGGTTAATGATATGAAATTGTTGATGATTATGTGTTTTGGAATTGTTTAATTAAGAGTAAACATGCTTTTACTTGTGATCTTGAAGCTGAAATTTCTGGGCAGATTTTTCACTTATGATTTCGTGACCTTAGAGGCTTTATCTCGAAAATTTTCAAACATAAAAGTTGTAGGTATATGTCTCAAGAATATCTCTGTAAAATGGTTTTGCAGATTGTTGAGTGAGTAGGAACTTATGAGGTTCGATTTTGCTGCTGCTCTGTTTTTGGTTCAGCAAGTGACCTGGTTTTTGTGCTGACATTTTGAGGCATTTAGAGGCTGAACCAAGCAGAGAGTTAAACATGAAAGTTGTTCATTTATATATTTAGTATATGTCTGAAAAATTTCATAATTTTTGGTTGAGTATAACGTGAGATATGTTGAACTTAATATGGCCTGCCCGAAACTGTTTTAAGCAGAAATCGGGCTTAGGATTCAGAAATTTATTGTTAATTGTGTGTTTCACAACTTGAGCTAGAAAAGTCCAAATTGAGTAAAATTAGTGTCTATAGAAACTTTAGAATGTTAACTTTATATCTGGAGAGTTTCATCAGAAAATTCATTCGTTTGATTGGTCATTTAATAGGAAACTTTTTTCTGTTCTGTTTAGATGGAAATTTGAGCAGCTGTATAGAAAATGCCATAACTATTTCTATACCAATGATTTTGAGGTGATTCTTTCTGCTATGGTTTCTATAAAAATGGAAGTGTAATTCTGGAAAATATGAGATTTTTATTAATTGTACATAAGTTTTGGTGTAATTTCTAATTCAGTACCTACAAGCTGCCTTCATCAACAAATATGTTGATTTGTTGTCATTCATCTCATGCATCATATTAATATCTAAAATATATGTTATTTTGTTGAAATGTGATATTTTATTGATAGTAAATATATATATATATATATATATATTTATGCCTTGTGATTGAATTGTATTTGTATTGAATATGTGAATAGGTTCATCCAAAGGCAAGGAAGTGGTAAGAGAAAAGAATAGGATTACTTTGTTATCCTATAACTTTTGGTAAGTATTTAATAGACTAAACTTTGTGTATATTGAGTAGGGACTGCTGTTTGATTACTTGATAATTTCTTGGTTGACTGAGTTGATATTAGTTATGTTTTTGGCTTGTTATAAAGTGAATTGATTGTGATGTGTTGTGAAGTGAATTGATTGTGATGTGTTGTGAAGTGAAATGATTGTGATTAAGGATTGATGACTTTTGTATGGATATTGTGTGATCGGGAAAGCTGAGCCGGGCGGATAGCTACCCGAGTATGTGAGATGGCAAGGCCGGGCGGATAGTCTTGTCAAGTGGTTACCGAAATTTAAAAATGTGAGGAAATGTAAGGATGAGTCATCCGATCCTAATTTGATAGAAATAATGTGGAATTGAATTATTTGACTTGATTGAGTTTGAGATTATTTGCATTACGTGAGATGAAATTATATGTTTATGAGAATAACTGAAATGGTTGATTTTGTGATTGTTAGTTAAGTGTTGGTATAATTTTCCGTATTGATAAAGATTTGATAATTCTAGCCTAATATACTATAGTTTAGTAAATTAAATGCTTATTGAGTCGCTAGCTCATTCCTTAGCAATTTTTTTTTCAGGTTAGTGCAGTTGTAGATAGCCTTAGGCTGTGCATTGCTCTTTTGCATCAGTCAATATTATCGGGGTGGGCCGGGAGGAGTTATCTAAAGCATTGGAGCATTTTGGGAACTTGTGTGAATTAAACTCTGTATAAATATTTCTTATATATATTAAGTATGTCATGCCACTTAAATTGTATGAATGTATATTGTAACTAAGTAGTAAATTATGTTTATAAAGTTATATATATATATATATATATATATTGCTATTCAATGGGAAGTTTGAGTTGGGGTGGTACAGTTTTTAGTATCAGAGCGGGGATTAGACCATTGGTATCAGAGCGGGGTTAGTCCCTTAAATGCAAATATAATATTTCTATACACCAAGCACTTACAACATGTGAGGTCCACATGAGTCTAGCCCTTTTTAATTTAAGCCTAACCCACTACTTAAAGTTATTAACCTAATTTACTAGTCAATTATGTACAAAGCCTACCTGGTTTAGCCCAATTACTAGTTATGCTTTAATGAGAAATCTTGTTAAGCCTAATTAACTACTTTTTATGAAGAGGCCTAATTCAATGATCCTATATCTAATATGGCCCAATTTTAACCTAACTAAGCATGGCAAAGCCTACTAAGTCTATTTAGATTTTAGGTTCAAGCCCAATTACCATCTTATTTAAGCTAATACTATAGTTTTCATGCTAGGTCTAGTTTTAAGGCCTAAGTCTATGTGGCCCATTTTAGTTATTTAATCATGTTACACTTATTTAATCATACAATAAGCAAAAATAAGCAAAATAAGGGATAGAAAATAAATCTAGCTATTACAGCTCGCTTACAACTAAAATAGGAAAGAAAAACACCTAAAACTAATACAAAATGGAAATAACTTAACAAATACATCAAAATTCACAAATGGCTGAAAAATTTAGGATTTTGGGGTGCAGAGTCGAATTGGCTTTGCAATGAGCCGATCAGCTATAGGGCTTTGGCAAGCAATTTTTGACAGTTCTTCCCTTAATCCATTTCCCTGAAGCCAATCACACATGCACAGGAGACGTGAAATCAATTAAAATGTGTAAAATCAAATAGAAAACATAAACTGAACATAAGTTAACTAAGTAAACCTTAAACATAACATGTAAACCCTAAAATACCTAAACAAGCAATAAACAAGAAATGACTAAATATCATATTTTGATCATGGAATTTCTAAAACATTTAACTATCAGTTCATTAAAGAATTATAGATCTAATCTAACATCCTAATCATGTTACTAATAATTAAAGGAAATAAAATAATTAAAACCCTACATGTTCCTATTATCATATTCAATTCCTAGGAAGTTCTTATTATCAGATACAATTCCTACTAATGTTATAACATGCAATCATCGACAAAACCATTCCAATCATATAAAAAATAAACCAATAACCCTAATCATGTTCCTAGGAAAGCATAAAAACAACTATGTTTGAGAGATGATATGGATAATGGTGGATACGGGGGAACCCTCAGGTTGTTTTATGAGTCTCAGGAGACAATAATATAGTTGAATCGAAGACCGATTGAGGATCTAGTGCTACTTGGGATATAAAAGAATGATTTTGTCATTCTCTTCAAAACTTCCTAATTCTATGGTTCTTGCTTAGTGTCTCAACTCTCTGTATCTTTTTTCTTTCAAATAATGTACCAACTGCTAATTCTTGGTCCGCACCTAAACCTAAGAGGTAAGCATGTATTTATAGGGCTAGGGTTTGAGAAACCCTAGGAATATATCAATATATTTTAAGTATTTTAGAGATTGTATTTGATAAAATCAAATAGATCCTGTGTTTATCAATAAAATTCTTTTAGAAAGTCATTGACGTTAAAATGCCAAAAAATGACATTGGATCAAGAAAACCATGAAATGGCACTATGTAGAGCCAGTCATCTCTAAAAAGCAAGAAGTTCAAGAATGTTTGCAATCTTTAGCCCCTAAACTTGCAAAAATCATGGTGTTGACCCTCAAACTTCATTTATCTTAACAATTAAATCCAAATTGATTTCAAAGACTTAATTTTGATTGGATTAAACTCAACCCTAACCTTGGATTTGCTCATCCTCTATTTTTCAAGACTCGAGAAAGGCAGTAACTTTTATCATAGGTAAAATACCATATGGCAACCAAAAGGGGGGGGTGAATTGATTGTTTACAAAAATCAATTTCAACTAAAAAATTTTACTTTGAAAAACTTGAGTATTGAAACCAATATTAGTGGAAGAAATTAATAGAGCCAATACGAGAATATAAGCAATAAAATAAACATAAGTAAAATAAAAGAGCTTAGGAAAGAGAAAAATAAACTCAAAAGTTTATAGTGGTTCGGTCAACTCCTCGCCTATGTCCACTCCTCAAGCTTCACTTGAGATTTTCACTATTAATGATCCTTTTATGGGTGTAAGGTCAAACCCAAGTGTTTCAATGGCTAACACTCAAACCCAAGTGTTTTCTATGGCTAACACTCAAACCAAGTGTTTTCTACAAGTATTTTCTCAAAGCTCACACTCTAATCCAATCTAAGATTTTCAATCTTAATTACAATAGCAATTAATCCCTTACACAAGTGCTCAACCTAACCCTTTTGAGCTTTGAATATAGAAATCAATCACTCAACTACCCAATGATTCAAGCTCTCTCTTGAATCTTCAATGCAAAAAGAATTTAATGAAGAAACGGAGGTTGTTGAGAGATATAACAAATAAAAGGCTCAAGTAAATTCTTCTACTTGACCTAGAACCATTAGAAATGAAGTTTAAATAGTTATAAGTGAAATAGAGTCTTTATATCCTCATTCAATGCAAATATAGCCCTTGTAACACCTTTAAAAATGCAACTTCATGGGTGGGAATAATTCTTCACAGCCATGAAGCATCAACACAAAAAATAGATCTGAAAAACTAGAACTCGTCATGGCCATGAGCAATTCTTCACAGCTGAGAACTTTGGCTAATGCTAGTAGACTTGTGAGGAAAAATTTCTTCATGGGTGTGAAACTTTGTTCACAACTAGAAAAGCTTTCTTTCACGGCTGGAAAGATTTCTTCGTGGCCATGAATGACTACTCTGGGAATGTTGGCCTTGAATGCTTCTATGGATTTTCTACTTTTTAATCATGGGCATGACCATTTAAAAACTCAAAATCTTGAGCTATATAACTCCAAATGGAAAAGCATTTTGTTTAGAAATTTTGATCAATCCACTACAATATTATAGTTTTAAGCAACTCCATAATCAACAATCTTCACACTCAAAAAATCGAAATAATTTATTGCTCATCTAGTCTTGATAATCTGGACATGCTTCAGTATTTTGGCTGTTGCATCTTCCACACACCTCAAATTTATGTAAGACCTTTTCCATGTGAAACTAGACTCTTAAGGCTATAAATTTGGAGAATGGCATATTAAAATTCCTCTTATAGAAATAATTATACTAATTCTAATTGACCTCATCTACTGTAGTTTAATATAAAAGCTTGAGCATAATTCACTCAAAAATTTGAAACTCCATTTTTCTAGCTCCAAAAATCATTCTATTTTTTGTTCCCAAAAGTACACTTATGTAGTTATCCATCCATATATGACTTGCCCTCATAAACCCTTCCAAGTAGTACAATTTATTCTTCAAACTTCAGCAACCAATTTTATTCAACGGAGATTTCCATGTCCTTATGAGTTTCTTAACTCCACACACTCTTTGCATTGCCCTTATATGTTCTATCACTCTTCCCATATTTATTACTTCATTATTTTATCTTGACGTTCATATTGATTCAAGTATTCAAGTCCTTGACTCTTGAATCTATCTTTACACTTATGTCTTCATCTTCATTTATATGCATCAATGATAATTAAAGATTACCTACTAAGAACAACAATACTCAACAAGATTATTAGTAGTACTAATATTTTGCATCACCAAATCACAAATGAAATCTTGGGGTCAGCAATAGGGTTTTCTATAATTCGCTCGATATCTAGATTTGGAAAATGGGTGCTGACAAAGAGGAAAGGTGAAATTTTCCAAGTTTAATCCATTCATAACTAGTTAGGGCTTTAAGAAGAGTTTGGGGGTTTTTTGTGCTTTTTCTTAGTCATGATTTTTCAATTTTGAAGTATGAATCGTGTATGGGAAAGTGTGAGAGTTGTACACATATATAAAGGCCTAAAACTAGTGTTTTATTCAAACTCTGCAATTGTAGAGCCAAACCGATTGAGCACATAGCCAATCGATTGTATGTAGAGCTGAATTGGTTGTGTGATATGATCGCTTGATTTTTCAGCTTTTTAGAGATTTTTGGGCATTTTCTCGAGCCCTTGTCATGTATAAGCCCAAAATATGTGATGTTGAGATGAAATTATTATCAAGCATGGATTTAAACATCAAAACACGGGATTTTATACCTCAAAAATTGAAGTTTTATAAAAAGAGTAGCAAGAAATGCCCCTACAACCAAAAGTCTAGGCTCTCTCCCGAATCCCCCATCCTATCATCTGAGTTAGTGTCCATCCTCCGAGTCCGTAAAGTGCACAGCTGAAGTGTCAGATTGTCGATCTTACATTGCTAGGCCTCGATTTAGTACGGCAGTCGTCCACTTGCCCCTGCAAGCCCTTGTAGTCCCTCTGAAAGAAAACCCAAAAGAGTTAACTTTTCATTTCATACATGCCTACATAATACATTTCATAATTTATGTTTTTTTTGGATCTTACCCACCAATCCTCACCAAGGACGAAGAACTGCCTCCTTACAGCTCCGACCAGCAATGTACGTGCTTAAACTGATCCCTTTAAACTTGTGTGAATACTTGTATTACTAACATTTCAGGTAAAGGAAGATGCAAAGTATCAAAAGAGTATAACTCACATGTATGTAAGTACTCGAAGTGAACTCCGAAGGAAGGAAATTTTTTATGGCAAGCCGATGCTCTATGGCACTGGAAAGGCTCCAGTAGGATACTATCTTATCTAAGAGAAAATGAACACTCCTAGGCACCACTATAGGAGGCACCTCCAATGTAGTGCATATAGAAGAGCCTGAGATATAAGAGGACCTGGAACGGCAAGTGAACCACCCCTTTGTCGGCTCAGGAACCGAAGGCGCACAATAAATGAACTATAACAAAACAACTAAATAAACGACTGAGTAAAGGAAATAAAAATAAAAGTCAGCAAAGTAGTCAAGAAAGAACTTGAGCTATAGTGTCATCGTTAAAGGGCACGGGCCCTTGTAGTTGAGCAATGAAGGAGGTATAGTCCATCCTCCAAGATCAGATGGTGAGATCCTTAGGGTCATTATATCCCTAAAAACTCATGCCAACTCCTCACCCATAAGATCAATGGTCTAAAATAGGGAAAGAGGGGGAGACAAAGGAACTCAGCGTCTGTTAGGACCTCTCTCCCAGCCATAAATCCACTCGTCTAAAAGCCAAGCCCGACAAGCGGGGCTGGCAAAAAAACACTCATATGCTCAAGGTCTATAGCAGAGAGCATAGAGGGATCCCAATGATAGCGCTCACCGAGCAGTTGCTATGAATCTACAAATTACAAAGGTAAGTAACTAAGACTCATAAAACTACAAATATGACTAAAGATTTTTCTCTTACCTTATCCCAAATCAAAGAGTTGATCCATCATGCACATGGACCTGCGCCCGCTCTAGTGAGACACTTTGCCTCAAGCCCCAACGGCTTAGGCAAGGAAAGGCACGGGACATGTTGATAGGCTGAGAGCCTACAAGCAGTCTGATCTCTAAAGCCCAGATCTGCAAATCAAAATTCATTAGCTAACATGCAAACATAATAAAGCTGAAATGAGGAAGAAATGAATGGAACTAACGTGCACGACATGCCAAAATCTGTTGAGCCTCTTACTCCTACATATTGTTATGTACATCTATTGGTATAGATATGCAAGAGTTGCAGACCCATAGTTGAAGGATGAGACCTAATCTAAATCTTTCAATAGAGCCAAATAATGGAGGTTCAACGAGTTCATCAAATTGTTTAACAAAGTGGTCTCAAAAAGATAAACTAGAAAAGCTTGGGCCATCTGGTTAATATCTTGTGTAGTCTTAGGAAAAAACTCTCTTTAATAGAGATGGATGCTCTGATAAGTCAAACAACAAGTGTTCTTGCACATCGACAAGAACCACAGCAGGTCAATGATGTATTGGTCCCGAACATTGGACCGCTAATCATGAGCAGCATCATCAAAGGGTACGGGGGTACCTATGAAGTCTATCCCTGTAATAGCAGCGAAAGAAAGTGGGGATAAAGTCAACTTCCTACCAGGGTATGAAAAGTATGAATGGTGTCCGTCCACCTCTCCAGCATTGCATAGACCGAAGTGTGATCGGTCATCCCTATAATAGATGGCAGGGTAGCAATAAACCCATGGAACTCGGTGCCTCTAATCTGAGCCCACTGATCCTAGCAGCTCATCAAATCATTTTCGAGCACCATAAAAGTTCCCAATGAAGCTGATTGACACAATGTCGCTTTAAAAAGCATAAACATACACAATGCACACAAATCAAGACCCAAAACAAGTAAGTTGTATATTTATTATTATTTTTCATCAAAACGCCCTAAAAATCAATTTTCGGCCTCTGCACGGTCGATTCAGACTGTGCAGAGCTAGTTAGCTCAGTAGAGAGTTGATTGTTCTATGGGTTAGGGCATTATCTTTCTTGAACTTTTTCATAAATTTTCATGTGTTTTCAACAAATAATGCATGTATCTAGTATTTAAATCACAGGAAATAAAATTTAAAAGTGAGAAGAATACCTCTCCGAACAGGCGAAAAAGCCTGGCTGAGAAAAAAGATTCTTTAAATCTCAGTAAGGTTTGAGAATAATTGGACTTAAAATCACTTTTCTAAAATCAATTTGGACTCAATTGTCAGAAAAAAAATAACTTTAAGGGGTAAAACGACGGTTTTCGCGAATCTTAGGACCAAAATGCAAATATTTCCAACCTTTTTTCTCCTTAGAGCCAATCAACTCTGCGTATAGGCGAATCGGCTCAACACAATATCGATTGGCTAATTTTCGAAATCTGATGTAGTTTTGTGCATATTTTGACTTTAAAATGCTCGAAAATAATAAAATAAGTTTCTAGAAATTTTTGTGATAATTATTCAGATTTTTTAAATGATTTTTATGTGATTTTATTGGATATTATTGACTGATAAAAAAAAATTCTTTTAAAAATTGAAAAAATGATTTTAAGTTTATCTATGGCTCTAAGGTTTTTAAACTATGCAAACATCATGAGTAAGCGGTAGGGGTGCTTCACATCCTTCATTTTTCATACCGAAGTTTTCGAACTTAGAATCTTAAATTTTTGGGAGGGAGAATCTTAAGCTCTTCATAAGGGATATAAAGTTGTCATCCTTACTCTCTGATTTATCTCAATATTTCGAGTGGCGACTCGACTTCTCTAATTGTCATATGATCATCATAGTTCTTTAAGGCCTCAGCCGAATAGTTCATTTCGGAACGGGCCTAGTATGAAGAATGGTTCTTTGACACAATGATAAGGTCGCAGATCACTTGGGTTCAATCCTGAAAAAGTCGCGCTCATAATTGGCCTAAAGGAAGATTTATTATTTGATGTATTCTTATCATCAATGTCTTATTGCTACACCTAGATATCACTTAAAAGTTAATATCTTTTGTCTAAAGTTAAAATATTAATAGAATCTTGCTATCTTAAGATAGGATATACCTTATTTAAATTTATTATGACTTTGAGACTTATGTGAGCTTGTTTTATTTATTTATTTTTATTTCAGCTATGAGTAATCCTACTAATATTATAGCCAAGCTTAGCTCTATTACTATGTTGAATGGCACTAACTTCAAATCTTGGAAAGAAAATCTATTGATAGTTTTTGAAGTCATAGATCTAAACCTTGTGTTAAGAATTGATCCTCTTGCACCTCTTACAGATAACAACACCTTTGGTAGAAAAAGGGATGCAAAAAGGTATGAGAGATCCAATCACATGTATATAATGATTATGAAGAAGGCTATTCCAAAAGCATCCAAAGGCATAATATCTGAATAGATTATAACAGCTAAGGATTTTGCATATATTAAGAAAAGATTTGTCAAGAACGAAAAGATTGAAACTGGTACGCTCTTGACAAGTCTAATTTCATTGAGGTAGGAAGGTACATGCAATATCAAGGAGTACATTATGGAGATGTCTCATCTTACTTCAAAGTTGAGAGTATTTAAGCTAGAACTCTTTAACAACTTGCTATTGCATATGGTTTTGATATCACCTTTAACACAGTTTAACCAGTTTAAAGTGAGCTAGAATTGTCAAAAAGAGACTTAGTCTCTAAATGAGCTCATCTTACATTATGTTCAGGAAGAAGAAAGTGTAAAGTAAGATAGAAAAGAGTATGCTCACTTAATCTCAACCTTTAAAGAAAAAGGCAAGGGAAAGAAAAGAAACAAGGATAAAAAAAGCTACAAATACAACATCTTAAAAGAAATAACAAAAGGAATTGGATAACTTGTAAGGTACTAATTGTTTCTTCTATGGAGCTTAAGGGCATAAGAAGAAGTAATGCACCAATTATCACATAACATGCTAAGAAATGCATGCTTCTTAATTTGATTTGTTTTGTGGCTAATTTAACTACAGTTCCTAGAGACACATGGTAGATAGATTCTAGTGCAACAACTCACATCAGTGTGTCTATATAAGGTTGCTTGAATTGTTGAAAGCTAAGTGATGATGAAAAATACATCTATGTAGGCAATGGAAAAACTCAAGTTGAAGCAATATGAACTTTTGAATTATTATTAAAGACTGAATTTTATTTGGATCTTAATACGACATTTATATTTACCAACTTTTAGAAATAATTTAGTTTATGTTTCTACTTTGAACAAATCAGGTTATTCTTGTTCATTCAGGGCTGAAATATTTAATTTGTCTCATGATTCAAAAATGGTTGGTAATGTATGTAATTTTTATATATATTGAAATTGAATTTTACTAAATCTTGGATGATTAAATAATATTATAAGGGTAGAATTTTAATTTAACTAGGATAAATTTTTGTTTAGAGTTTTGATTTAGGATTTTGTTATTTCTAGTTCGATTTTAGTCTATTTAGGAGTTTTATTTAAGTACTAATTAATATTTTTCTTTTTGTAGGTAAGTTTGTTTATTAATTCTAAAACATCAAGGATTAGAGCATCGTGACCGTGATATAGGTGTGCTTGAGCCCATGTCATGCACTGGAAGAGAAGATTTTAGAAGCACGGTTGTATTGTGGCATGCCGGAAAGAAGCTGCTTAACACTGGTACAGACATGGATTTATTGAACAACAAAAGATTTTCTATTCAAGATGAACCCGAGAATTCAAGACCAAATAGGTTATATTCAAATTTTTCCTATATAGCGGGAAATAAAGAATTGTTTGGATAGTTTTAGAGAGATAAATAATTTTTTAAAAAGAGAGAAAGTAGAGATTGCTACAAGATTAAGGGAAGATTTTACAATTTCTTAGGAGATTAAAGTAATATTTCATCTACCCTCAAACTTAATTATGTTTATTTATTTTACTCTTATGTTTATTGTTCATCTATTATGAGTAACTAAACTCTCTACTAGAGTGAAGGATGTAGTTTATTGAGTTTTTTATTAAATTTCAAAGATAATTCTCTTAGTTCTTGATTTAATCTTCTTATACTTATTGTGAATTGCGATTTATCAGCACAATATTTTTATCAAGGGTTTGTATAATGGACTGAAAGGAGAAATATAAGTATATATCTAGGAGATTAAATATAGTGCTTTTAGGTAAAGAATATATCTAATGGACAATGATGTTTGGATTATTGTTTAATAAGTTTAATTATGCTTATTACTCTTAATTCTGTGATATCTTAATCAAATACAGTTTAATAGCTTAAGACAGCATTAGAATATCTTTAAAAAAACTTCATTTAAAAATTGAGAATTTAATTTGACATCCATAATGATTTTCATTAAATGAAATATGGATTTCTAGTGTTTTTAACTATAAAAGTTTAAACCTTTTCATTCATTTTTTATTTTTTTCAATATCCAATCTTTACTATTTAATTCTTTTAGTTTATATAAGTTTTAGCAAATATTAATTGTATTGTTCATGTAGGATCGACTTTAATTACTATCTTACGCTGTAATTATCTTGTATATTTGTAGGTGAAGATTTTAAGGATCAAGTTTTTGACATCGTTGCCGGGGAGAATAGTTTCTAATTGTTATTTGTTTCAAGTCTTGTGGTTTGTTTTATTTTATTATTATTATTATTATTATTTCTTTCTATTTTGCTTAGAAATCTTTAGGGTTGTTTATACACCTAAGAAGATCACGAAACATTGAGAGAACATAAATAGTTTTGTTTGATCTTGAGATCGAAAAGACTTGAAAGGCTAATAGGAAAAACAAGAAAGAGCATATAGTTGTAGCAGCAGAGAAGAATGCTCCAAGGCTTTGGGGATCTCTAGATCCCTAAGATTAATGCAAATCCATTTTTCATTCAGTTGTCTGCTAATATTAGGAACTATAAACTAAAGATTGTTCACTTTGCGATGTTACCACATGTTGAAGGAATGGATACTAAAGATCCATTATCTTTTATGAAGAAGTTCTATTGTGTAGTACACACTTCTTCTCTTAGGAACTTGAATGAGGGAGAGTTAAGGAAAAAGCGTGTTCCTTACTTTATGAAGAACACTGCTAGAAATAACCACGGTTGAGTTAATCATTAATATAGAACACAATTTATAATAAAATTGTTTTAATTCTTTTACTCACATGGAGTAGGTCGAAACATTAGATATGACTTAGTCCAATCCAATCAATATGGCCTATTAAAATTTACCTCATTCGTAAACAACCACACTAAAAAGGACATGTAAGAAACTAAGCAACGAAAAAAACCAAACGCATATAGTTAGGACATCTATAAGAGTGATATACATGGAAAAGAATATAGAACAAATCGTAATGCAAGAATAAAAAGCTATTGAGAATCAAATGATCTTGCGAATATATTGAAAAATACAAAGAAAACTTCACAAAATATATTTCAAAAGTTAGAATAAAAAAATCAAGTAACCAGTGTAAAAATTCAAAGTTTTTTTTAAAGATTTTTAAGAAATTGTATACATGCAAAATTATTATATACAAAAGACATTGCAAAGAAGTATATTTCAAAAACAATGTCGATAGAATAAAAGACACTGTAAATACTCAAAACCTTTTTAAAAATTGTATACACAATTGAAGAACAGATAAAGAAGAGAATAAAAGATAAAATAAAAAATAATAATTTAGAGTTTTTGTAAACATGCAAAAAGGGAAAACTTTTTCAATTACGTCCAAAGTAAAGATAAATTTAAGCGTTAATGTAAAATAAAAAGATTGAGATGATGGAAGAGAAGTTGAAAGTCCAATATAAATAGTAACAATATCTTCAAATTTGAAAAAAAATGAACAGCAACGTAATGTATTGGAAAGAATAAATGCAAAATGCCAAGATCAAATACTCATTTGAAAAACAATATAGATGAAAATGCAGTTAGAAAAGAAGAAAAATTGTTAAGGGTTCTTATTTGTTAAGTATTTAAAGGATAAAACGTTGAAAATAGGGAATAATAAGAGTCTAGGTTGTTAATATGATAGTTGAGATGTCATATGCTTGGAAAATGCATTAAAGAAGTTCAATTACTTGATTGACCCTATAAAATACCAATATGTAGTGTAGTTGTATTGGGATACATGTGTCTTCAAGTAATTCCAATTTTATAGTGTAATATCCGTAAAAATAATGTAAATGACGTCGCTGGGCAGTTGTTTTGCAGAGATATAAGAGGTGAGAAGTAATTTGCTAATGTTAGTTTCCACTAACAAATAAGCTATTAAATAAACAATAAGAAAAGAAACACCATAACTTTAATAAGATTCGGTAAAAATTATGTTTACTTCCTCATGCACTACTAAAATAATATTTCTTAATTCAATAAAATTACAAAGAAATGTTAATAAGAAGAGAAAGAAGAAAAATACAATTTAGCCCATAGAAATATAAGGCCCATTGTTTTTCTTGACATATAAAAAATGAGAGAAGGCCCACTATTTATAGCATTGGGACTACTTCTTCCTTTTCTTAGCTTTTCAATGTGGGATAAAGGAGCCAAGAATAACAAATCTCTACCTTGGTGACTTCCTAAGCCCAATCAAACATTTTTTATTTTCTCTCATCACAAATTTAGCAATGCCTCCAAATGCGCTTGAAGCGCCCATCTTCAAATTTTCAAAACATTTATCAAGTTTAAACAATGTTGGAACTTGACACTAGTTACTACTTTCATAGTCATATCTGCAGGATTTTCAGCAGTTGGGATTTTCTGAAGAAGTATCTTACCTTCTTCAAAAATTTCTCTCACGTAGTGATAACGAACATCGATATGCTTTGTCCTTGAATAATAGACTTGGTTTTTAGCTAAACAGACAGCACTGACTATCACAATGCACTTTGACATGCTTTTGATCAATTCCCAAGTCTTTCATCAACTCCTGAAGCTAAATTGCCTCCTTTACAGCTTCTGTAACTGCCATATACTCTGCCTCTGTTGTAGACAAAGCAACCGTTGACTGCAAAGTAGACTTCTAACTAACTGGTGCTTTTGCAAGTGTAAACACATAACTAGTAGTTGACTGACGTTTATCCAAATCACCTGCGTAGTCAGAATCACAATATCCAACCACACTCAGACCAAACTTCTCATCCTGCTCAAACATTAATCCAACATCCACAGTATTCTGAATATACCTGAGGATCCATTTCACAGCTTGCCAATATCCTTTTCCAGGATCATGCATATACCTACTCACAACTCCGACTGCTTGTGAAATGTTAGGCCTTGTACACACCATAACATACATCAAGCTACCAATTGCATTTGCATATGGAACCTTCGATATATGTTCTCGGTCTTCATCATTCTTTGGAGATTGAGAAGCACTGAGTTTAAAATGAGGAGCAAGTGGTGTACTGACAGGCTTTGTCGTTTCATCAATTCCAAACCGCTTAAGTGCCTTTCTCAGATATTCCTTCTGAGTTAAACAAAGTCTCCCCAATTTTCTGTCTCTGCTTATCTCCATACCAAGAATCTTTCTTGCTTCACCTAAATCCTTCATTTCAAACTCTTGATTTAGTTGAGCCTTTAACTATTCTATTTCTCCTCTATTCTTTGATGCAATAAGCATATCATCAACATAAAGGAGAAGATAGATAAAGGATCCATCCTGTAGTCTTTTGAAGAATACACAATGATCATATTTGCTTCTTGTGTACCTTTGCCTCATCATAAACTTATCAAATTGTTTGTACCACTGCCTCGGTCACTGTTTCAAACCATATAACGATCTGTTCAATTTGCACACTAAATTTTCTTTTCCGGCAACCCTAAATCCTTCAGGCTGATCCATGTAGATTCCCTCTTCCAGATTACCATGCAAGAATGCAGTTTTTACATCCATTTGAAATAGTTCCAAATTCAATTGTGCTACCAAGGCCAACAATATTCTAATGGAGGAATGCTTCACCATTGGAGAAAAAACTTCATTGTAGTCAATTCCTTCCTTTTAAGCATAGCCCTTAGCTACCAATCTTGCCTTGTAACGAACATCATTCTTGTTAGGAAATCCATCCTTCTTTGCAAATATCCATTTGCAACCCATTGTCTTCTTTCCCTTAGATAGACTAGCTAGCTTCCACGTCTGGTTTTTCTCAAGGGATTGCATTTCTTCCTTCATAGCCATTTTCCACTTATCTACCTCAGAGCTCTGTACAGCTTCAATATAAGTGGCCGGAACATCAACATTTGAAGATACAAAGGTTACAAAATCTTCAAAATGAGCAGGTTTTCTAGTGTTCCTCTTTGGCTTACTCAATGCAATTGACTCATATTGCCGTGGAGGTTCTTGTGCTGGAACCTCTACTTCATCACCTGATTCATCTTCTAACTCCCCTTCTTCTATAGGAGTAGATTTATCAGACTGATCTACTGTTGGTTCAATACTTCTACTACCATCAAACTGCACCTGTTTGGGAGAATGCTTCACCTGTTGGGAAGCTCCATTTGTCTCCTGCTCTTCTACCTTTTTCACCATAGTAGATTCTTCAAAGGTAACATCTCTGCTGAAGATTATCTTCTTTGAATCTGGGCACCATAGGCAATATCCTTTTACACCTGATGATATTCCCATGAAAATTGCTTTTTTTTGCCCTTGGATCTAACTTTGATTCCTTAACATGATAATATGCAGTGGAACAAAAAACATGTAAGGAATTATAATCTGTAGCAGGTTTTCCATACCATACCTCTAAAGGTGTTCTACCGTTGATAGCAGTTGATGGCAAACGATTAATAAGATGACACGCATATGTTACAGCCTCAGCCCAAAACTGTTTGCCTAACCCAGCATTGGAAAACATACACTGAACTTTCTCCAGTAGAGTATGGTTCATCCTTTCTGCCACCCCATTCTGTTGTGGTGTATTTCTAACAGTGAAGTGTCTCACAATACCTTCATCTTGGTAGACTTTCATAAAAGGATTACTTGTATACTCTCCTCCATTATCTGTTCGGAGACATTTGATCTTTTTGCCCATCTGAGTTTCTACCATCTTTTTCCAAGTGAGAAAAACTCCTAATACTTCATCCTTTGTCTTCATAGTGTACACCCACACTCTCTGGAAAAAATCATCAACGAATGAAACATAATAATGTTTGCCTCCCATTGAAGCTGTCTTGGAGGGTCTCCATACATCTGAGTGAACATAATCCAGAATACTCTTAGTATCATGGATTGTTGTACCAAACTTCACTCTTGTTTGTTTCCCCTTGACATAATGTTCACAGAAATTCAATTTGCAGACTTTCACTCTCTACAATAATCCTTGATTTGCCAGAAGTTTCAAGGATTTTTCACCTACATGTCCCAATTGCATATGCCACAAACTGGTTGCTTCTAATTCCTGATTATAACTAGAAACTATTATTGTTGTACCAATAACTGGATTACTAAGATAGTAATACAAGTTATTGCTTTGCTGAACACCTTTCATCACAGCAAGTGCCCCAAAGAAATAAGATTTCTTATCAAACTCGGCACATATCTGACATCAGTCAGAATTCTAATTGATCCATTATGATTCTTCAACTGAACTGAACAAATTCCAGCAGTTTTGCAAGTGTTGTCATTTGCTGTGTAGACAACTCCACCCTCTGTTTCTTTGAAATCAGAAAACCACTCCCGGTTGGGACACATAATGGTGGCTACAGCTTGAATCAAGAATCCAAGCTCTCAAATTGCTGGTTGATGGCATTATTACTAATGAAATATCAAAATCACATTCAGCTACATTTGTATCTGCAACAGCTTTCCCTTTGGCATTTTCTTTCAGCTTCGCACAGTCTTTCTTCTAGTGCCCCTTTTCCCGGCAAAAGGCACATTGGTCTTTGCTAACTCTAGACTTCGATCTTCCCTTTTTCCCTTTACTTCTTTTCTCCAAATGGACTCTCACTAATGAAGCTTCTGTTGCACCATTGGAGCTACCCTTTTTATCTTTTCTTCATAATTCATAACTGTATAAAGCAGCACAAACCTCACTGAGAGACACCTGAGCCTTCCCACAAAGTAAAGTAGTCTCAAGGAATTTAAATTCTTCTGGAAGAGATCCCAACAATATCAAGGCCAAATCTTCATCTTCAAATATCACATCTAAATTCATCAAGTCAGCAACAAGCTAGTTGAAGTTTGTTATGTGATCATTCATTATGGTACTAAGAACATATGTGAATCTAAACTATCTTTTCTTCATATGGAGTTTATTTTTATTGCTCTTTTTCAGAGATTTTTCCTCTAGTGCTTTCCACAATTTACTAGCAGAAGTTTCTTTACAGAATGCATATTTTTGCTCTCTGGAAAAGCACGATCGAATTGTACCATATGCCAATCGATTAATTGTTTTCCATTCCTTCTCCTCCACACAGTCTGGTTTCTCATCTTTAATGGCAACATCTAGACCTTGTTGAAATAAGGCATCTAGAACTTCACCTTGCCACATACCGAAATGACCAGTACCATCAAATATCTCCACCATAATTCTGGAACTCGCCACTACATTTCTCACTAAAATTAATGAATTTGGTGCTACTATTGTGGTTGGTGTAGAGCTACTTTCACCGTCAGCCATTTCTGTTCCGATCTATATTTAATAGCTTTCGAATACAATGTGGAAGGACCTAGATTCTTTTTTTGATATGGAAGATCAATATAAACTGCAACCACTCAGCAACCTGGCTCTGATACCAATTGTTGTGGAAATCGGATTAGTTTCCACTGACAAATAAGCTATTAAATAAACAATAAGAAAAGAAACACCAGAACTTTAACGAGGTTCGGCAAAAATTATACTTACTTCCTCGGGCACTACTAAAATAGTATTTCTTAATTCAATAGAATTAGAAAAAAATATTAACAAAAAGAGAAAAAAGAGAAATATAATTTAGCCCATAGAAATATAAGGCCTATTGTTTTTCTTAACATATAGAAAAGGAGAGAAGGTCCACTATTTATAGCCTTGAGACTACTTCCTTTTCTTAACTTTTCAATGTAGAATAAAGGAGCCAAAAATAACAGCTAAGCGTGTGAAAGGTGGGAACAAACCGTGTGCAAACAAGATTCTACCTGCCAAAACAAAAACAATTAATCTACTTCAGACCATGTCATTTTCTAGGAGTAGCTAGTGGCGAGTTGGAGGCTGTAATGATAAGCGGACATGTGCAAAAGACAAGATTACTCTCGAAATCAAATTACAATTTGCAGTTCCTTTAGAAGGTTTTATTGTATTATCATTGATATCCATAAAAATAATACAATCAACGTGTTGATATTTAGGGATTTGTATCTCTCCCACATAGCTAAGTTATTAATTTTGAGGAGTATTTCTCCCATATTGCTAAGTTAATAATCTTGAGGTACCTTCCAAGCCTATATAATAGAGGCCTCACTTTGTTATTTATTCATTCCAAAAATAAGAGAAAAATATTAAAGAGTTAAGCAATTATTTTTCTCCTATTATAAAGAGAGAATTTTAATATTTTCTCCTTTATAAATAGAGAGATTGTAACTCCTATTATTTTCTTATAGTTTTCTTCTATCCTTGCCCATGGTTTTTACCCTGATTTGTTTAGGGGTTTTTCACGTAAATCTGTGTTCTATTGTGTATTTTATTTTTCTTTATCTTTATTTTCTCAAATTATTAGCTGTGATTTTGCTCTATCAGGTTCATATTTTTCTACAATTGGTATCAGAGCTTGGTTGGCAAGAAATTCCTTAAAATTCTGTGGTTGCAACTCAGTCTGATCTTTCACATCAAGAAAAGGGTTTTGAGGTTTCTTTGGTGCAAAAGAGCTTGTGTGGAGTGGTAAGAACACTTACAATTTAGGGAAGGTTCTGTCTAAGGAGATTAGTACTTAAGAGATCCGCTTGTGACCCTCCAGTCTTTCTTGGGAACTTACCTAGTGAGTTGTATTGTATTCATTACTACGGTTCATTTTACAAGCTAAAAGGCACCGTTTGTGATAGAAGCAATGACGACAAAATTTTAGATTGAAAAGTTCAATAGGAGTAATTTATCACTATGGAAATTAAAGATAAAGGCTGTATTGAGAAAAGACAATTGTCTTGCGGCTATCAGTGAACGACCGACAACACTCACAGATGATAATAAATGAAACGAGATGGATGGGAATGCTATTGCAAACCTTCATCTGGCACTCACAGATGGGATCTTATCCAGTATAGAAGAAAAGAAAACGGCAAAGGAGATTTGGGACCACCTCACTAGACTGTACGAGGCCAAGTCATTACACAATAAAATTTTCCTTAAGAGGAAACTTTACACCTTAAGAATGTCAGAATCTACTTCAGTGACAGAGCACCTTAATGTCTTGAATACTATTTTCTCAACTCACATCTTTAGGCCATAAAATAGAGTCACAAGAACGTGCAGAACTTCTACTCCAAAGTCTACCTGATTCATATGATCAACTCATCATCAGTTTGACAAATAATGTTGTTACCGAAATTCTATTATTTGATGATATAGCAGTCGCTATTCTTGAAGAAGAAAATCGGCGAAGGAACAAGGAAGACAAGCAGGCAGGTTCACAACAGGTGGAAGCCTTGATGGTGATGAGAGGGAGATCAACAGAACATGGCCCAAATGGGAGTCACAATCATGGTAGATCAAAATCAAAAAGTAAAAAGAATTATAAATGCTACCATTGTGGTAAGAAAGGTCACCTGAAGAAGGATTGTTGGAGTCTGAAGAATTCCAATCCTCAAGGGAATGTGGCATGCACTTCGGATGATGGAAATGTATTGTGCTGTGAAGCAGCAATATCAATTGAGAGCAGGAAGAGATTTACTGATGTATGGCTTCTTGACTCAGGAGCAACTTATCACATGGCCTCTCGAAGAGAGTGGTTCCATCATTATGAACCTATCTTAGAGGATCTGTGTATAGTTGTGAAGATAATGCCTTAAAAATCATAGGCATTGGAACCATTAGGTTGAAGATGCACAACGGTACAGTCCGCACTATTAAAGGAGTGCGACATGTGAAAGGTCTGAAGAAGAATTTATTATCTCTGGGAAAGTTGGATGATCTTAATTGCATCATCAAAGTTCAGAAAGGAATCATGAAGATTAGCCGAGGAGCGCTTGTAATTATAAAAGGAGAAAAGTTGCTGCTAATTTGTATATGCTTTTGGGAGAGACCGTGCATGAAGCAGAAGCATATGTTGCTTCAAGTAGTTCAAGCGAGAGATCTGCAATGGTGTGGCATCAGAAGCTTAGACATATGTCTGAATAAGGCATGAAGGTTCTTGCTGAGAAAAATCTACTTTCTGGTCTCACAAAGGTGTCATTACCCTTTTGTGAGCATTGCATAACAAGCAAGCAGCATCGACTATAGTTCAATATATCCAATTCTAGAAGCAATGATGTTCTAGAATTAGTTCACTCTGATGTATGGCAAGCACCAGTTTCATCACTAGGAGGAGCTAAGTACTTTGTGTCCTTCATCGATGATTACTCCAGGAGATGTTGGGTGTATCCTATCAAGAGCAAGGGAGATGTATTTGTAGATTTCAAAACTTATAAAGCGCGGGTTAAACTTAATTTAGGCAATAAGATCAAGTGTTTGAGGACAGATAATGGAGGAGAATACACAGGTAATGAATTTGATAGCTTTTGCAAGCAAGAAGGCATCAAGAGGCAGTTCACTACGGTATACACTCCTCAACAAAATGGAGTGGCAAAGCGGATGAACAAAACTCTGTTAACTAGAGCAATGTTGGGAGCTGCAGGCCTGAATAAAGCATTCTGGGCTGAGGTAGTTAACACCGCCTATTATGTGATTAACCGGTCTCCATCTATAGTAATTGATCAAAAGACACCGATGGAGATGTGGACTGGGAAGCTAGTTGATTATTCAAACTCCATATATTTGGAAGTCCTATGTATGTGATGTATAATACCCAAGAAACTAGAAAGCTGGATCCAAAATCCAGGAAGTGTTTGTTCTTGGGATATGCTGATGGTGTGAAGGGGTATCGCCTGTGGGATCCCACTGCCCACAAGGTTATAATCAGCAGGGATGTAATCTTCTTAGAAGATAAATTGAAGGGATAAGATGATAGCACTTCAAAAGAAAATTCAGAGACTACAACTATACAGGTGGAAAGAAAGTCTACAAAAGAAGATTCTTCTGAAGCAGCACCAGAGCACAAAGAGGAAGAACCAGTCGAGTTTGAAGAGTCAGAACTTGGAAAGGGAAAACGTACAAAATTTACACCAACCTGGCAGAAAGATTATGATATGGGCAGCAATGTCGCATACTGTCTTCTAACTGAGGAAGGGGAGCCATCAACTCTCCAAGAAGCAATGAGCAGTTCAGATGCATCTCAGTGGATGGCAGCAATGCAAGAAGAGATGGAAGCTCTGCATAAGAACAAGACTTGGGAGCTTGTGCCACTACCACAAGGAAGAAAGGCCATTGGCAACAAATGGGTCTTTAAGATCAAAAGGATATGCTCAGAAGGAGGGGATTGACTTCAACGAAACATTTTCCCCTGTGGTTCGATTACCAACTGTTCGAGTAGTCTTGGTGATGTGTGCTACATTTGACTTACATTTAGAGCAGCTAGATGTGAAAACAGCTTTTCTTCATAGAGATCTTGAGGAAGAAATTATATACTCCAGCCAGAAGGTTTTGAAGAAAAAGGAAAGCGGAACTTGGTTTGTAGGTTGAACAAATCTCTATACGGTCTAAAGCAGGTGCCGAGGTGTTAGTATAAGAGATTTGATTCCTACATCATGAGCCTTGGATACAACAGACTTAATGCAGACCCTTTTGCATATTTCAAGAGGTTTGGTAAAAATGATTTTATTATCTTACTATTGTATGTAGATGACATGTTGGTAGCAGGCCCCAATAAAGATCATATTGAAGAACTAAAGGCACAGTTGGCTAGGGAATTTGAAATGAAGGACTTGGGACCAGCAAACAACATTCTAGGGATGCAAATTCACCGAGACAGAAACAATAGGAAGATTCAGCTTTCTCAGAAAAATTATTTGAAGAAGGTCTTGCGACGCTTCAATATGTAAGATTGTAAGTCAATTTCTACCCCACTTCCTATTAGTTTCAAATTATCCTCCAGTATGAGTCCTAGCAGTGAAGAAGGAAGGATGGAAATGTCTCGAGTACCATATGCATCAGTAGTGGGGAGTTTAATGTTCGCGATGATTTGTACACGACCATACATTACACATGTAGTGGGAGTAGTAAGTCGGTACATGGCGAATCCTAGCAGAGAGCATTGGAATGTTGTAAAGAGGATCCTAAGATATGTTAGGGGAACCTCAGATGTTGCATTGTGTTATGGAGTATCAAACTTTATTATCAGAGGATATGTTGACTCAAATTATGCAGGTGATCTTGATAATGCAAATCTACTACAGGGTATGTGTTCACACTTACTGGCGGAGCTGTAAGCTGGGTATCAAAACTGCAGTCAGTTGTGGCGACATCAACAACAGAAGTATAATATGTAGCAGCTACAAGCTAGTAAGGAAGCAGTATGGTTGCAAATGATGATGGAGGAACTCGGGCACGAACAAGAGCATATTCCTCTGTTCTGTGACAGTCAAAGTGCCTTGCATCTCGCAAGGAATCCAACTTTTCATTCAAAGTCAAAGCACATACGAGTCCAGTATCACTTCGTTTGTGAAAAAGTGGAAGAGGGCACTGTGGATATGCAGAAATACTAAAGACAACCTAGCAGATTTTTTGACGAAGGCAGTTAACACTGATAAATTTATTTGGTGTCAATCCTCTAGTGGCCTGACAAAAGCATAAGCAGCACGGAAAGGCAAAGAAGAAAGAACGGTGTGAAGATCTGACTGAACCTCAATCAAATCTTCAAGTGGGAGATTGTTGATATTTAGGGATTTGTATCTCTCCCACATTGCTAAGTTATTAATTTTGGGGAGTATTTCTCCCACATTGCTAAGTTAACAATCTAGAGGTACCTTCCAAGCCCATATAATAGAGGTCTCACTTTGTTATTTATTCATTCCAAAAATAAGAAAAAAATATTAGAGAGTTAAGCAATTATTTTTCTCCTATTATAAAGAGAGAATTTTAATGTTTTCTCCTTTATAAATAGAGAGATTGTAACTCCTATTATTTTCTTATAATGAAATTCTTCTATCCTTGCTCGTGGTTTTTACCCCAATTTTTTTAGGGGTTTTTTACGTAAATCTGTATTTTATTGTGTATTTTATTTTTTTTATCTTTATTTTTTCAAATTATAAGCTGTAATTTTGCTCTATCAGGTTCATATTTTTCTACAGAACGTTGTTCGAAAGCTGCTTTAGAGAGATATAAGGGGGACAAAGTAATTTACTAAGAGTGTAGAAAAGTGGAGGTAGACTATGTGCAAGTATAACTCTATGTTCCGAAAAAAGATTAACCCAACTTGGACAACGTAATTTTCAAGAAGCAACTAGTGGCGAGTTGGAGGCTATAAATGATAAATGCACATATGCATAAAAGATAAGATTGTCCTCAAATTTAAATTATAATTTCTTGCTCCTTTTGTAAGAGTCTTGTTATATTACTATTGATGTTACATGTCTTATCTAAAAGTGTACATATATTTACAATCTTCTTCTATACTTTTTGATCATTCCTAAGTATTGATCAAGGACAGAGTCCTTATTCACTATTTCTTCACTTAACTGCGTGGGTGGGTGCAACTACATGGAAAGTATGCAAGGACAAATTCATTTATAGTTCTTTGTACTATGATGAGATGTATAAGTAGACCCTTTAAGCTTTATTTTGTTCAACTAGATATAATACTTTTATTTTTCTTAACCCAATTAGGTCTTTTCATAACAAAATAACATAAAATTTATTAGCTTGGATATAATTCTTCTGGAGATTGTCATAATAATTTTTATTCAAGGTACTTGTAAAATAAGAAAGATAGTTAGAGTAAATGTCTAATTCCGATGATCCAACTCTTATATTAATATATTAGTCTATATTGCTCGTAAAAAGATTAAAATCCAATATTTAAAAAACTTAGGTATTAAATTGATAATATTTTCAAGTAATAATTTAATGAAAAGAAAAAAAAAGACTAATGCCAAGTCAGGCGAAATCTTATGCAGTACAGTCCATGAGTTTTCTTGCACGACTATTTATAAAATAGAAGGACGAAGATGAGTGAAATATTAAGGTATAAATGATATTTATATTTACTTGTTATTCATATAAAATTATTTATTTATATATTGTGCAATTGTTATTATAATTTTAGTTATAGAAATATTTAATATAATTTATAATATTTTAAAATTTAATTAATATAATAAAAGGGAAATAGTATTAAAAATATATACCAATTAATTTATTAATTATATATAATATTAATCTTAAAGTTTAAGTACTATGTTATTTTTTACGATTAAAAATTATTGGACGCTTAGAAAATTCTAAAATAATAATTAATTAATATAATATTAAAATATAATTAAAATAATTTTTGTAAAATTATAATTATTATTTAATTAGTAAAGTAACTCATTCATTAGTTAATAAACTAACCATACAATAAACATAAAACTACCACATTATTTCTATGTCTATATGTCAAAAATAACAACATATATCAAAATTATTACACCTATACATTGTAAAAATAAATACTTAGGTCTTAATTATAGAACTTTAGTAGCTAGATCAAAATCAACTATGAATATTAGCAGCTGCTAGACATCCATTAGACATCTATTGGAGATATGAGGCTTTTATAAGAGATATTTTGCTGTCAGTAAAAAGTTTTAGTTAAAAGGGAGTGAAGCAAAAACGTCATGTTAAATAGAATTAAGTCTAAAAAGATGTATAAAATATTATATATATATATATATATATATATGCTCGTCACGTGCTTAAGTTATTATTGTAAAAATTATAATATAAATAATTTAATAAATTAGTATATAATATAATATTATATAGTAAATAATCATACTGATAAAATATTATAATAATAAAAACATATAAATTAATGTGTTAATAAAATAAAATTGAAAATACCATACTTTTTTCTATGATTTTATGTCTTTAATTTTTGTAAAAATTGTAATGAATTATTTTAACTCTGTTACAGAATTATGACAATTTATGATACAATTTCTTATATAATTAAGAATGAATTAGATTAATTCTATTAGGATTAGGACGTTAAATTAATTATTATAGAATTAAAATAAGATTAGTAAGAAAATTTTCCTTCCCCTTCGTGCTTTTATATATGGATATAGATATATGTTTGTGTATTATACTTATCTAAGGTAGTGTTAGCAAGAGAAAAAAGAAATGTAGAGTAATGTGAAATGGAAATAAAAATGAGAAGAAGAAAAGAAAAAAGGAAAATTTTATGTCCTATATTTGGTAGAATGAATATTTAATAATCTGAATTTTAATCATTTAGTCACTTTAATATTTTATCTTTTTAATTTAATTTAACTTAACTTTGATATTTGAATTCTATTTTTATAATTTTTGAACATTTTATTTTTTATTTAACTTAATATTATTTTTAAAAATTTTAAACACTTTATTTTTTTATTTAACATATATTTAAGTCACATATCAAAAAAAAATTTAAATATTATAAAAAAATTTAAATATCTATCAATCGTTGCAATTTCAAGTATCTAAATATGCATTTGACCTTCATATTTTTATTCTCTACTTTATAATTCATGTTACTCTTCTTCTTCCCAATTTTGATAACATCAATACAAATATTAAGGGAAAAGTCATTTTTATTCTGGAGTGGACAAATCACAAAGCTACAGATGCAAGACCTATTAGAGAAAATCAAACATCAAACTAGGAAGACCAAAGCATAAGATTGTTAGAGCTAGATGTTATATGTTAATCTCAAATCTAAATTAGCCATTTATAATGTAATCAATTTTATCGTACTTTTTAAAAAGCTGGTTTAGAAAACTAAATCTGAAATGCAACATAAAGGGATGATCTTCATTTCAAGTCTAGCTATGTATCATTCTATGCCTGCTACACAATTCTCCATATATTAAAAAGAAGAAAAAGAAAAATCATTGTTGCTTCTGTTCAGATTTTAAGAAAAAACAAAAAAAAAGAAAAAGAAATTCAGTCATCCAGATCAATCTGGCAGAAATAGCACCCCACATTCTGAGGAGGTTCGGATAATAAGTTGTCATGCATGGATGCGGTAGGGGAGACTACACTGAGATGCTGGAGGTTTGATTCTTGAAAAGAATATCCTCATAAATGGAATTTACTAAGGAACATAACCAATATTGTTATCCCAAGGAGAGAAGTTTCAAAAGTATTGTTTCTTGTATGAAATACAAAGTTAGGCTTTTACTGACACTATAATGATGCTTCACATACCTTTGTGGTATCTATGACTATAATAAAGAACCAAAGTAGCTTATGTTCAATGCCTTTGGCCTTTTTCACTTATAACGTCCACTTTCTCTGGAACAGATCGAAGAGTAACCATCAGAGTTGGATCAATGGCTTCATTGGGGTGGATCAATGTGGCAGAATGAAAATGTAGATTAAACAGAAAATCTACTTGTAAATCCATTCATTTGCCCGTCCTCCTGACTCATCCATGTCTATAAAAATGCTTACTGCCTGCGGCAAAAGGTGACAGGGAAAAGTGTATATAAGTGTATACCTTCACTAAGAGCCATTACAAACTGCTAAGCTTTACATACTATTTTTGCCATTCAACTCTCAGCATATGCATAATTTGTAGCACATGGAGAAAACAAAATAGAGATAGAGAGAAAGAAAAACAAAGGTAATATCTTAGAAGAAAAAATGCGAAACTTTTCAGATAGGAAAAAATGCTATCAATAAAAAGTGTTCTCAGATCTGGCAGAAAATCTGCTAGTGTAAACCCCTATACCCATCAAAGTTCGTGTTTCTTGGATCGTAGATACCTTCTGCGAGAGCTTCAGCTTTTTATTTATGCATGTGCTCATTTGTTTTTCTTCTGTTTCAGTAATGTTGTGATTTCACGACTTTTATTATGGTCAATTTACTTCCAAGAAATTGGACCATAGGGGCTGACCAGTAAGAAATCTGTGTTAGCTAGAGTATCTAGTTTTATTCTTTTAATTCCTTGTTTACCCTAGTATAACTGCATTAGACATATATCAGTGGACATGGTAAGAAGAATGAACTCAAAGTTTGTAAAATAAATGAATTCCGACCTAGCCTCAGTTTTTACTGCTTTGGCTATGGTTAAGAATTTGGTGGATGGCAAGTTCCCAACAAACTAGGAACCTGATGGATTTGAAGGAAGGCATTTAACTAGTTGTGGGGGCATGATGTGCTTGCTGGAGATGTCAGTGCAAAGTTGTCTGTCTCTCGGCAGTTGTATTTTAAAATCTCAAGATGAGAGATTTCAGCAAATCAGATGCAAATTGTCTAGATGGAACTTGTTAGATGGTGTAAAGTGCAGGAAAAGGTAATTACAGACGATAACAGATGTGTTGACACCTGCCAGTGCCTATCTCTATATGTGTGTGTGCGTGAGAGAGAGAGAGAGAGACGGATCGATCTTGGAAGCCATGCCTGCAATATCAAAAGAGAAAATGGACACAGGAAACTAGGATCTTGTCCCATGTTACTTCATAACATCAATTTCATTATGAACAAGGACTTGTTCATTTCATGAATCCTGATTTCTCTCTTTACTGATTCATACATACTTCAACAGAGGTAATGGCATATACATGAGAGAAAAAAAAAAAAAAAAAAAAACAAGGTAACACATGAATATCATCTCTTCATACAAAATTATTTCTTCTTTCCTCTTTGATCTATTGCAAGAATTTTCAAGTTGAACTACAAAGAAAATTTTCACATTAAACCTAAATGGCTAAAGCACTCCCAATGCAGGATTCAGCCTTTATACATACTCAGGCAATTATGGAAAATCGATTAACTTACCTTCCCTATCCGAGGACGTTCTTTCGACTTTGCCAAGCTGTTTCTAATGTGTGAGACAGCTCCCCAACATTTCAATGTATTTGCTACATCATCGAGTCTTAATATGTACTCTTCTTCAGTCAGTGGAAAGGACCTCTAGATAGAGAAAATGACATGCAGAAGAAAAAAATGACATAAGAAATGATGGTGTAATTGAAAAATTGCTTATTCACAGTTTCCAGCAGCAGCACTCAGTATATTGAATCTTACAGAGAGATCATAAGTATTCAGAGGATAGTTGTCAAATCAACAACCGAAATCCTTAATTTTTGAATCAGGAATCGAGAATTCACTACATCATAAGATTCTGTCTACGTTTTTAAAATGAACTGAATAATAATGTATATCCATATGAAACATTTGGATAAATACAGAGGATTATATGCCCAACAAGAAACATGCTTGCTTATAAGGTAAGAAATGTAGGTCAAAGCCTCATCATAATGGATTATTCTAACACACAAATGCTTATATAATTTATAAATTGAATGCAGGTCAAATGCTTATTCTAAATCCACGCAATAATAAAAGTTGTATGAATATGTTTATTATTTGGTTGTCTATAAATTTTTTTGCTTGTATAATAATAACTTACTTCCAATCACTTGGGGAAGGGTTTGCAAAGAGTTGAATTTTAATTTTTAAATCTATGGAATCTTGCAGACACAATAAAGAACGAATCAACTGAATCAACCAAATTGTAGTGATTCGCTTATTCACTCTATAAATTCAAATTGCTAGGGTGGGGAATCAAATAAACTCGTAATCAAGAATCATAAGATTCTAACAACAATAATGCCAAGTTTCTTAGCAACAAGATTCAGTATATTGAATCTCATAGTGGTGTTCGACAAAGATTCTACACTTTTATACATCATTCATGATATTTCTTGTCGCAATAGAGTGGAAGCAAGAACAAGTGGTAACAGATATTGGTTTACTGCTAGCATAATTCTTTACCAATAAAATTCTGTTTATAATTTCTCAATCCTTCTATGAAATAAGATGTAAAAAAAAAAAAAAAAAAAAACATAAGATAGTTTCTGTTTTTACTTTTTAGGTTCTGTTAAACAATGGGGTAGCCTCTCCTTGGCTCAACATCAAGGAACTTTACCAACTAAATTACATGTAGCCGCAATTAGAACTTAAATTAAATAAGATATTACCAGCAAATACATCATTATTGCTATGGATAAAGCCCTAATAATAGCAAACTTTTTCGAGCATTTTACCAAATATTAAACTCTAGCCAATTCTTATCTTTATTATTTTTACTGTTGAATTCATGTATTTTATTATCAGAAGGACCTGCTTACCTGCTCCATGTACCTCCACATGACATTCAAGGCAAGAAGATTTCTTCCCATGAACTCCTACATCAGGCATTGAGAAGTAGTATATGAAGCACTTGTAACAGCATAACAAGCTATAACTCAAGTTGAACAGTCAAACAGAATTCTTGAGAAGTCAAAATTCTTCAACATGAACTGCCTGCTGACCTCCATAGTCATTAGGAAAATCATACATTAAAATTTCAGGGAAACTAGGGGGTTAGGACCATTCAGAGCACTCAACAATGACCACATCATAGTTTGAATGAGAAATATAACTAATCTTGAGCTTGCAGAAGTCAAATACGAAAGCCAAACAGCAATCATCTAATTTTCTTTTCAGTCTAAAACATGGCTGAGCCAAAACTGGGTCTTTGACCAACTTGAGATATGCGCATATACACCAAGCTAAGCCTGAGGTTGTGCAATCAGCTATATCGTGTTACACTAAGTGAGACGAATTTCTTACACAGAGATATTGCTATTTCAAATTTTAAAATTCCATTCAAGTGAGATAGAATTATGAAAAGCACAATCACATTTCCTAGGTAAGGCAATCGCTACATAAGATCACAAACATTTACTGAACTCGTGATTATTTTGTATTAGCAATTGAAAAATTCTCACAAACTAAGATTTCATATCAAAAGTGAGAAGAATAGAAACTAAACGATGCCTTGAATACAAACTTGTATATGGTGATACAAAAAGACAAGAATATTATGTACCTTCTTTATAAGTTGAACATCATAAGACCTACCATACTTGTTTCTAATAAGAGTTGCAAGGTCTATTCCACTGAAGGCAGAATCATCTGTACCAACAATTCTTTCCAGATTCCTTCTTAGTATTTCGCTATCAACCTGAAAAATAATTATCAAAGAGAATAAATAAATAAAAGTCCAACTGGGTGCTATATTATATCCTTATACAAGTTATTAAATGAGTATACCCCTCCAACATCATCTTTGGAAGTATCCTCGTTTTCATCTTCTGATTCATCATTAACATTATTATCCACAGGAGTGGAGAAAACAGGAGGCCTGGATTTCCTGACACTTAATAGGCGACAACTAAATTGAGCATATGAGCAACGAAAACAGGGAAGCTTATTATTATTACAATTGTAATATCTTCCTCTGCAAAGATGGTCCTGATGATGAGCTCCAACTGACAAATTACAATGTTGGCTTGATATAATGCTCGACATCTCCTAACAAATCACAAAACCAGTCATATTTGAAGCTAAATGAAAATTGGGTTCTTGAATTCCTTTCAATTAAGGCCAAAACGAACAAAAAGAAATAGAAAGTTAATAATAAGAAGAAAGAACGAACCTGGTGGTGAGGTCGGAGAAGAAGAGAAGTTTTGTGAAGTGAGTTGCCAAAAAAAATAAAGAGTTCAGATGTGTTATTATTTATTATTTATTTTTGGGATAAAATAGGAAGCAGAGGTCCACAATTCAACTGCCAACCTTTTCATAACTAATAACTTGCACCAAGAGAATTTTCTGCCTTGTTTGGACGGATTAGCCCCCGCCCGTTCCCTGGGCGCAATCAGGTGGCATTTGGTTGGCAGGACTCGACTGCAGAAGACAAAGACAAAGACAAAATAGTTAGAGCACCTCAATCGTGCTTTTTAATTTTTATTCAATATTTAGTTCACTAGTCTTTTTACTTTTATTTTAGTTTTATTTTATCCAATAACTATTAATATTTTGATCTTTGATTTCTTTTCTTTTCTTAAAAGAAAAGAAAATTTTATTTTTAAAAAAAATAAAACTAAAATTAATAGAAGATCAATTAATAAAATATAAAGAACCAAATTCACTATTTATTTTATAAAATAGCTTTTTATAATAGAAAATTTATTTTATATAAAGAGTCGGCGCTTATTTTATTTTAAATTGCATGATTTCTATGATAAATAGTATTTTAAAAAATATTTAAATATAAAAAATTATTTAAATTTAATAGTATTATTTTACTTTTTTATTATATAAATATTAATAATTTTTATTTATCTTTTCCTTTTCTTTTTAATTTTGACCAATGGCAAAAATAGAATTAAAAATATGAATTTATATTGTTGTAAATTTATAATGTATTTATTAAATTTAAAATAGAGAGTAAAATTTAGCTCTCAGATAATTTAAATACATTTATATACAAATAAATTGGCTTGTGGGTTGGCATGCCTTCTTGCGAGTTGGGCGAGAATTTTCACAAGCTCTAAAATCTTCTCGCCTAGTTAGCTAGGACGTCTGGGTTGGGTGGGGGAGTTCGCCTAGTTGCTTAGGCAAGGCTTGTGTGTGCTGGGCTGTTATGGGTGAGGCACCTCCCTAAGTTAGCTTGCCTTGCAAAACAAGACTTTTGAACTTGCGAGAAATTTATCGTTAAAGAGAAATCTACCGCAACTTAGCTTCTGTTTGATGAGACCAAAACCAAGAATCTAAGTCCTAAAGTATTGGATTCAAGTCAAATAAGATTTCAAGATCCTTTTATGCATACATAAAGGCAAATTATAAGATTTAAGGCCAAGAAGATGGCAAATTATGCCCCGCATCCCAAACCAATTTGCATTGTGGTCTGGGAGGTAGGCC
The DNA here is from genome assembly GCF_019578655.1 of Ricinus communis. Taxonomy (NCBI): domain Eukaryota; kingdom Viridiplantae; phylum Streptophyta; class Magnoliopsida; order Malpighiales; family Euphorbiaceae; genus Ricinus; species Ricinus communis. The sequence continues at coordinate 1,215,010 of NC_063259.1, forward strand.
ATATGTGCAGGGACTATTTTCCCCGCTTATTTAGTTTTCTTTATTATGATAACATGAGTTATAAAATTAATATTATATTAAAAAAGTATATATTGACTAAAGTTTTATATATTTATGAAAACTAGTCTTTTATCTGTAAGTTGTATAACTGTCTTAATTATTTTAATTATAAATAATAATATAAATTGAGTTTATAGATAAAATTAAATATGATTTTTAATATTTCATAGTTATTTATAATATTTTTAGAAATAATAATAAATTAAATATTTTTAATATTTTTCTTAATTTTGTATTCATAAACTTTAATTCTACGTCTTAGAAACAAGTACACGTGTCAAAATAAAGATTTTATGTGTCAAAATATAGTAATACATGTCAAAAAAAATTATATCTCAAAATTACAAATATATTATAGGTAAATAAAATTTAAAAATTTACATAACTGTTGATACAATTTTTATTTTTCAATTAGTCATATTCGAAAAAATAAAAAAATATATATTTTTAACAAATAATGAAATAAATATTTATTAGAACTAATATAGTATAACTTTTAGGAAGTTTTCATATACTAAAGAGTTATATTATTAGTGAATAAAATTAATTTTTTACATATTTTTTTAAAAAGAAAAATTTCTTATACATTTTTGACAAAATAAGAATTTTATCAATATGTAATTGATAATTCTATTACCAAAAATATTACATTTTTATAAATGTATATTAATATTCATCATTCATAGGCACAATATTCATTTTATTGTAACAATGCTTATTTTGTATTCCATAAATTTTTAGATACTCGTTATTTAGTGAAAGATTAAATGAATTAATTTGAATGGAATTTATGTCAAGCATGTACATGTCATGATTATTAAGATACACACTACCATTAGAAAAAACATTGCACAAGTAAGTAAAATCAGAGTTTATATCAATGGTCTTGGAAGCAAAAGAAATAATGTCCTCATAAAGATCAGACATTATTACATCATCATAAAATGCATCAATGATATTCTTATTCCTAGTGAAATTGCCATTGTGGGCGGTGATTTTGGGCATGCAACTAAGTGCCTTTAGCGACTACGACACTATAAGGATTTACAACCTAAAAAGAATACACTAACTAATTATGGCGACTAGCATGGGGATTTTGGAGTCGCCACCCGGATAATTCACTCGGACACTTTTACTAATTAAGTAGCTTTTCTCGATTCCATAAGGAAGCTTCCCCCACATCTAGAGATAGATTCAGAAACAAGCTTTCTTATTTGTGTATCTTTGTCTTTAATTTATTATTTAACGGGCTATTCCCTATAAACATAAACAAATATAGTCTCTATGGTAAATCATTACTCTATGTGAGATCCACCTAGGTCTAGCCCATTTTATTTAAGCCTAATTCCCATTTAGATAGTTAACCTAACTAGTTATCCAATTATGTATAAAGACCATCTAGTCTATTCAAATTACAAGTTATGTATTTAGATACCAGCTTTTAAACCAAAAATGGACTACTTTTTATGTTAAGGCCTAATTGGATGATCCTATTCTAATGTGATCCACTAGTTAATTAAGAACATGGCAAATTTCCACTAAGTTTACATGAATTCCAGTTTAGGCCCAATGTAGCATCTTTTAACTTAATGGACTACAACTTTTATGTCAGGTCCTATTAGGCAATCAGATAGCAGATATTTGGCATACATCCAAAATAAAATAAAAAAATAAAATGTAGGAAGTTAAATATAGCTATTACAACATTTATATAACTAAAAATCAAGAGAAAAATGCATAAAATAAATTACAGTATACAAAAATTGCCAAAAATTGTATAAAATCATAAAATAGGGCAAAATTGGTGCAAAGCCGATTGGCCTGGGTCATAGAGCCAAATCAGCACTGCACAAGGTCGATCGGCTTTAAAGCTTAGACATGGTTGGTTTTTTATTTTTCCTCGGTCCCTGCACCTAGAAGCTGATTTAACATGCACATGAAACAAAAATATGATTAGAACTTGAAAAAAAAGAGATAAGAAACATAAAAACAAATTAAACTATACCAGAATACATAAAAATAGTGCAAACATGAAAAAGGGATAAATAGAAGACAAAGACCTTACACAGTAAATTCTAAATTTGAACATGTAATCCTAGAAATAGATGCAATCACATAATTATATGAGAAACACATAAATCTAACATATTACTTTAATCATTCAAATTATCATATTCAAAATCCAACATATATCATATGTTATCAGATTCAATGCCCAGCATAACATAAGCATGCTGATTCATATAGAAGCCTAAATCTAATCATGTGAATTATACAAAGAAATTAAAAATCATCCTAATCATGTTTCTAAAATCATAAAGTAAAGGAACTAGTATGAAAAAAGAGATGATAATGCTGGATTTTGGGAACCCTCAAGTTATCATCGTAGAATGCTAATCTTCGAGTTTGAGAAAGCTTCTGTCATCAAAAAAAAAAAAAGTGTTTCCTAATCTTGCTTCTTTCTTTAGTGACCTTTCTCTCAATTACCTAAATTCTTTGCCTTCAATAAATTAACATGGACTTTTGATAAGTGTAGCTAGTAGCTAACTCTAAACCTAGGATGTCTTATTCTATTTATAGTAGTAGGGTTTTAGAGAATCATATAGGACAAATAGATTTTAATTTATTTGAATTTAAAAGAACTGATTATTTTTTTCCTTATTAAATAATTAAATTCCTTAACTTTATATTAATATCCAATTAAATAAATAGCATATTTAAAATTCAAATAATTACCAATAAATATATTTTTAAATCAAAATAATTATCACTAAATATCATATAGAAGCTTCTTTTTTTACAATTTTAGCATTTTAGGTTAAAATACACATAAAAGAGCATCAAATTTTAGAAAATAAGCCAATTGGAACTGTATAGAGCCGATTGGCCTAGGGGGCAAAAAATTCTAAAAGCTTTTACGGTTTAGTCCTTGAATTTGTAAAAATTGTCGTTTCATTTCAAACTTAATTTTTTTTTACCAATTAGACCCAAATTGATTCTAAAAAAATAATTTTATTTCAATTATTCTCAACCCTAACTGAATTTTGCCTGCCCTTAACCTCCTGAGACTAGAGAAAGGCAATAACTTTCATTATCATATTTTTCATAATTTTCTCAATATCTAAATTCAAAAAATGAATGTTTACACTGTTGAAATAAGTTTACTATTTTAAACTACAAAACGTATCACATTTTCTAATATTTGATAAAAGTGAACAGCCTTATTTTAAGAAAATAATCCTATATGAAAAAATTCCCATCTCAAATTACTTTTTTTCATATCTTTTGGCTATTAAAAAATATATAGTTTTCGCTAAAAGAATAAAATTTTGAAAAATAAAAGAAGCTAGACAACTATCATAACTTTCAAGGATTTGCACGTATAGCTTACACTGATGTGGGTATATATAGGTTACACTGACAATGGGTATATATATCTCATGTTCGAATGCCCTTTTCTCGTTTATAATTTAAAACTAAAAAGAAAACAAACAATTTTCGAGGATTTGAATGAGATTTTGGAAGCTTATGCCTGTCAACAAAATCATTAAATGTTAAAAGGGGACCCAATGAATGTAATGGTCACTTGTTTTCAAGTAGCCGATCTCACTTCTCCAGATTGATATGATGAAAAAGTAATTGCACCCACTTTGAAATTCCATTGGAAAAAATTCTTTACAGACAGTTTCTAATTCACCATAGTAGCTTAAATGTTAGTCTGTTTATTGAAGAAAACAGAAAGTAGCTGCAACCTTTTTGGTCTCAGAGGCTGCACAAGCTAGGTTGCTTGTGCAGACCTTTCATCACTGACCAAGGGAAAAAGGAGCATCCTTTCCTGTAAAGCAGGAAAGGTCACTTCCATCTTTTCCCCAAAATTCAGAAGTGTCCGTTAGAAAGAAACTCAGGATCTCGGCATATATATAATTTCATCTCAAGTTGTAAAGAACTCAGAATTCTTGTAACATTAAAATTCATCACAGTTCTATAAAATTCTACATGGTATCAGAGCTGGTTTAAAAACCAGTCATCATCTACCCCATCAACTCAAAATTAAGCCTAAAAAATGGCTCACTCAGAAACCACAAATATCACAAACATTGTTCTGCGAGGCAGTCAAAATTATTTTGAGTGGTCAAAATCTATTTCCATTGCCCTCAGCGGCAGAAAAAAAATTAGGCTTCATTACTGGAAGTAAACAAAAACCCAAACCTGTAAATCCAGAGGCTCCAACAGAAGAAGAACTGGACAAGATGGAAGAATAGCAAACAGCTGACCATTTGGTCATATGTCTATGATCACTAATACCATGGAAAGCAAGATTTCTCGACTCTGTATTCTAATGGAGTCATCAAAGGCAATCTGAGAAAAACTAAAGGGCCTCTATGGGCATCAAAACAATTTTGCACACATTTTCATATTGAAACAAGAACTTTCTCAAATCACTCAGGGAACCAAGAATCCATCAGAATATGCAACAGAGATATTAACTAGATGGGAAGAGTTACAAAATTACCTTCCACGGTCTAATGATCTAGAAGAACTTCAAAGGAGAGCAAAACAAGACTTGATTTATACCTACCTCGAAGGCTTGGATTCAAGCTACGAAGGCTTGCGTTCTCAGATCCTCCTTACCTATCGTCTGCCTTCGATAGACGCTGTGATAGCGACTATTCAACACGAAAAAACCAAAAGGAACACCATGAATGGGTCATCAAAAAGCACAGACAACCATTCTTACCTCGCCCGTCGAAACCAAGCCTGACAGAGAGGAGGGCCGAGCACCATCGTGCGATGTGACCACTGCAAAAAGCAGGGCCATCACTGTGATGGCTGCTGGCACCTTCATCCGCAGCTTAGGCCATCGAGAGGGTGGGAGAGGGCTATAAGCTTGAAGGGAGGCGATAGGGGAAGCGGGGGGAGCGGGATGAGAAGAGAGGATAACCCTAGAAAGGGTGTGCATTTGGGAATAGGGGCGTCATATGTCGAAAAATATATGGCGCCCCGACCTGAAATGCAACCCGAGTTTCTAGGGTTTTCCCAACCCGACCCGACCCGTTTCGACCCGACCCGGACTGAATCCGACTGTAACCTAGCGACCCGACCCAATCTGGCAATTCGACCCGACCTCTTGACCCACAGTTTACATGGGCTGGACCTCTCCACTGGGCCTAGCCCAGTCTCAACTCAAGCCCATCCGGCCCAGTGGACTTTGGCAGCCCAGCAGACCCATCAGGCCCAGCCAACCAGTCAGGCCCAAATGACCGAATTTTTGGCCCAACTCCAAGCTTTGATTCGGCAACCCCATGGATTCGGGTCGGTTCAACCCGAAGGGTCAGATTCGGTTCAAAACAATTTGTTTAATAATGCTAAATCTTATCAAAATGCATGGATTATTGACTCCGGTGCCATTGATCATATGACTTGGAATCTTGCAAAACTGAAAAAAAATTCATTCCACGAAGGATTCCCATCATGTGACCGTTGCAAATGGGAACAATGTCAAAATTCATGGCCATAGCACAACAAATTTATTTAATTGCAACATTAATGATATTTTATTTTTGCCCGAATTTAATTCTAACCTTTTATCTGTTAGTAAGATTACTCGAAATTCAAAATTGCAATGTCATTTTCTCACCATCTTCAGTCTTCTTTCAGGATCGAAATTCCGGGAAGACGATTGTTAAAGGATACCTAGAAAATGGCCTCTACTATCTTCATAGTCCTCCCAAGAAATGTCTTGTGTCAACCACTCCCACCCCTGGCATGCTCATGCATCGGAGATTTGGGCATCCCTCCGACTCCGTTCTAAATAAATTATTTTGTTACAATTTAAACTCTAGTAATTGTGATGTGTATAAATTTTCCAAACACACACGATTGCCTTTTTCCTTGTCTTCAAGCATGTCAGAAAAACCTTTTGATTTAATTCATTCTAATGTTTAGGGACCTGCCCCCGTTACTACCTATAATCATTTTAGATATTTTGTCACTTTCATTGATGATTACTCTCGCATTACCTGGATCTATTTATTAAAAGGAAAATATGAAGTTTTTTCACGATTTCAAGAGTTTTTTAATTTTATCAAAAATCAGTATAATGCAAATTTAAAAAAATTTCGCTCCGATAATGGTACAGAGTACGTAAACCAAAATTTTTCTATTTTCTTTAAATAACATGAGATTTTGCATCAAACCACATGTGTTAATACCCCAGAGCAAAATGGTGTTTCTGAATGTAAAATTCGACATCTTCTCAATGTCACTCACACCCTTCTTTTTCAAAATAATGTCCCTTCCATATTTTGGTCGGATGCTCTCTTAACTGCCATCTATATTATCAATCGGTTACCTATTGTCACCTTAAGGCACATGAGCCCTCTAGAAGTTCTCAAAGGCCGTAAAATAGAATTAGGATATCTTCGGGTCTTTGGCTGTGTCTGCTATGTCCATATAAAGCGCCAGCATAAGCTAGACAGAAGCTTTGTCAAAACTCTCTTTCTAGGATATTCCTCCACCCAAAAAAGGTGCAAATGTTATGATCCCATGACCTATAAAACCTATGTCTCTCGCGATGTTAGTTTTGTCGAGAATGATCCCTATTACACCACTCCCACCAGTGCTGACTTTACCAATGGTCCTCCCCTCTCTTAATTTCCGCTTAACTCTGATTTCCCTCTTAGCAGCTCGGAATAGGATTGTCAACTTCAGGGGGAGTCCTCTCCCGTCTCCAGGCTAATTCCTTCAAAGGGAGACAATCCTACTCTAGAAGCTCAATCTCAAGAAGTAACAGAAGAAGCAATTGCCTTGAGAAGATCTACTCGACAAACTAGACCTCCTGTGAAATTTAGAGACTATGTGTCTCATACGATAACATACCCAATTAAGAATTTTATTTCCTATAATATTTTATCTAATCAATACCGCAACTATTTATGTCAGATTTTCAACCACGTTGAACCCACAAATTTCTATGAAGCCAACACTGACCCCACTTGGTGTAAAGCTATGGAAGAAGAACTTCTTGCTCTAGAAAGGAATGAGACATGGAGTATTGTTTCTTTTCCACCAAATAAAAATCCCGTGGGATGTAAGTGGATATACAAAATCAAGTTCAACAGTGATGGAACCGTTGAAAGATACAAGATAAGACTTGTAGCCCGAGGTTTCACGCAAACCTATGGAGTTAACTATCAAGAGACGTTTGCTCCTGTAGCCAAAATAAATACAGTCAGAATCCTTCTCTCAATAGCAATCAATCAAGGCTGGAATCTATTCCAAATGGATGTCAAGAATGCCTTCTTACAAGGAAACTTAGAAGAGGAAGTTTACATGAAGCTATCTCCTGGACATAAGTCAACCTCAGACACTTTCTTAGTATGTAAACTAAAGAAGGCAATCTATAGCCTGAAACAATCCCCGAGAGCATGGTACGCTAAATTTAACCGTTTTTTATTAAGCATTCATTTTAATAAATGTGAATTTGATTCATCTATGTTCGTTAAACACACTAACAAACATACTATTGTTATTTTAGTATATGTTGATAATATCATAATAACAGGGAACGATGATCAGGGGATAGAAGAGGTCAAATAGAGCCTAAAAAAGGAATTTGATATCAAAGATCTAGACCAACTTTCTTATTTCCTTAGTATAGAGAAATGGTGAAATCTGACAAGGGTTTATTCTTATCTCAAAGGAAATATACCCTTTAACTTGTTAAAGGAAACAGGAAAAATAGGAGTTAAACCGGCCATCACTCCAATGGAAACCAAAGTCAAACTCAATCTTGAAGATGGAGAACCCTTAACCAACATAGGGCATTATCAGCGCCTGGTAGGAAAACTGATTTATTTGACTGTCACTAGATCTGACATTTCATTTGCAGTTAGTATGGTAAGTCAGTTCATGCATGCTCCTCGCTCCAGCCACCTTGAAGCCATAGACCACATCCTTAGATACCTCAACGAAACACCCGGACAAGGAATCTGGATGAAGAAAAACAATTCCACTAACATAGTTGGTTTTTCTGATGCAAATTGGGCTGGAAGCTGTGACAGGAAGTCAACAACTAGTTTCTGTATCTTTATCGGAGGAAATTTGGTGACATGGAAAAGCAAAAACCAAAGTGTGGTTACTAGATCAAGTGCTGAAGCCGAATATCGTGCAATGGCATCCACAGCTAATGAACTCATTTGGATCAAACAAGTCCTTAAGAACATAAAGATTGAAAGCAAAAAACCTATGAAAATGCATTGCGATAACCAAGTTGTCCGTCACATAGCGTCTAATCCAGTATTTCACGAGCGAACTAAGTACATCGAAGTGGACTGCCACTTTATCAAAGAAAAAGTCCAGAAATGAGAAATTAAAACACCTTATATTAAGAGTCAAGATCAGTTGGCAGACATATTCACAAAATCTCTTGACAATCAAAATCATCACTCGATTCTTAGTAAGATGGGCTCGATATATACTTATTCGAACCCACCTTGAGGGAAAGTGTTGAAGAAAACAGAAAGTAGCTGCAACCTTTTTTGTCTCAGAGGCTGCACAAGCTAGGTTGCTTGTGCAAACCTTTCATCACTTACCAAGGAAAAATGGAGCATCATTTCCTGCAAAACAGGAAAAGTCACTTCCACCTTTTCCCCAAAATTCAGAAGTGTCTGTTAGAAAGAAACTCAGGATCTCAACATGTATATAATTCCATCTCAAGTTGTAAAGAATTCAGAATTCTTGTAACATTAAAATTCATCACAGTTCTATAAAATTCTACAATGTTACATATCATATTTCATAGTCCTAACTTGGAAGGAACATTATTTTTGCAAATGGGTTTGGATACCACTGCTAAATAGGACTTACTGTGCAGAAAATTACATTGGAACGGGAGACAATATTATCAACTAAGATCCAACATAGTATAATGTGGAAAACAAGGGATATACAATTTACCAATAAATTGTGTCAAACGGGTTAGTAGCAGAGCTTTGCTGCATCAGGTATATGCTAAAAGCCACGAGTTGACCTCTCAAGTCAAAGGATATTGCCTGCGGAGTATAGAAATTTTATGTACTTTGACGAGTTCTCCATCGTCGAAATGGCTTAACAAAGTACACAGACAATGGAGTTTTGGGAACTGGAAGAAGTTTTCCGACTGCGGCAAGAGGCCAACTGCAAGAAGACAAGAAGTCAGGATCCGTAATTTGTTAAATTGCCAAATAAGGTGCTTCAAGACAATTGCTCAAGGGACTAGAGCATAATTTTTACTATATTCAAGCAAATGAGCCATCAAATTGGTTTTAGGAGGCCATCTATAATTAAAATCTTGAAGGGAAAAAAAATAAAATAAAATAAAATAATAAAAAAAAAGGTTGCAATGGCCTTATGTGAACTCAATTCATGACAGGACTCTGAACAAACACAAATATATATTTTTCTCCCTCAGAAAAAAAAAATGAAGGGTATTTTTACATATACAGGAAATTAGCTGTAAAATTCTACTTTTACGACCCGGATTTTTTTTTTCTTGCAACTTAAGATCTCAATGTTTATTTATTTATATAGATTTACTGCACTGTAATGTCTCTTTGATATTTTATTGATATCTACATATCTTCTTTTAAACTGCATTATAGTATCTTTTCATATTCTTTTATTATTATTTTTCTCAATGAAATTATTATATTATTTTCATCCTCAGTCACTATTCATATTTTCAATAAATAGATGCTATAAACATAAAATTATTATTCTTCTTGGCATCTTTAAGTGATCTTTTTAATTTTATTTTAATTATACTTTTAACTGCATTTGAATATATTTTTCATATATTATAATACATCATATGATATTATCAAAACACATTAATATAATATCATCCAATTCATGAATACTAAATATAAAAATAAAAAATAAAAATAATAAATCTATTTTATTTGGATAATGATGCAATTAAATGATAAATTTTTCAGTATTTTTTATATATATTTTTAATATTTTTTCTGATAAAATTTTAAAATTTAAAATTCTGTATAGATGAAAAAAGACTTTGAAAGAATCGTAACAATAAAATTTTAGAATAAAAATCCGTGCCATGAAACTTCTTCAAAAAGTTAAAAGAAAAAGACAAAACAAGCATTTGGAGCAAAAGGAAACCCACACCTTTGCATTTTAGGATCATTTCACTCACTTTTGCACGTTTTTATTACACGAAATAACCAAGAAAATGAAAAATATTATTTTTATAGTGAAAATAATTAAAAATGTTTTTTTTTTTTTCAGAAAACAAATGCCGAGCAGTGTCAGAGTACTTTAGGAAAGCACCACACCACACTCCACTATCACCATCTCCATACACTAACTGTATGAAATTTGAAATAAAACTCAAATCCCTTATACATTTAATAAGCCATAACCAACACTGTTTTCTGATTCTTTCTTTTGTTTTTCTTTTTTCCTTTTTCTTCTAATTCAAACGACCCACTGTTTACCACAACCACCAACACCATGTAGCATCCACCACCATGGCAACATCCACACTTGGGTTATCATTCTTTTGTAATTTTTCTTTTCCTTTCTTAATCCCATCTTTAAAATTACCATTACTGCTGTATTTACAACCATCATCCCTATAACCTTTGTCAGCCTTCACCCATTAGAAATTTCTAGGTTCAGATAGATTTTCAGCGGATTTGTTTTCCTCTAGTTTTGATATCGTCCAAACTTCCATCTCAAGCAAGTGCAGTCACTCAAAAGGGTCCAAAATGATGGATCAGTGAAGAGAATTTTTGAAGTTTTCAAAGTGCAATAAAATTGTCAGTGGGTATGATTTGTGGTGCTGTTATGGTCTTGATGGGTATATCCAAAGAATTTAATTACCAAAAAATTCAAAGAATATTGATGGGGATGATTTTGTGGTGGGTGTTCTATCTTTATAATATTTCATATTTTCATATTATCTTTTTCTTTTTTCTTATTTCAAATATTATTTGTCACGTGTGCATTCAAACGGTGGTTTCAATTCAAAACTGTGGAGGAAACTGTCCTAAAGTGCGAACTTGTGGGCTCTTTTTCTCTAAAAGTTCATTCTATTTTTCCCCGAGGGTAAAAATGTCCTTGTCTAGATATTAAACGTATTGCAGAAACAGCCTCTGAAAAAAAAAAAAAAAAAATGAGAGCAAGAGAAGGCAGTGTTTAGATCGCTCTTCCCTAAAACTAAGCAAAGTGAGGTGCCTCGTGCTCTACCCTTCACTTTTAAGCATATAATGTTTTCCAACCAATTGAGTCACTCATATGTGCTCTACCTTTCCCTTCTCTTCTATTTCACTTGAACTCAGCTCAATTTTCTATACTGTAGCCTGTAGGCGTGTATCATGGATTTTAAATGGACGATATCATACCATCAAATAAATGATAAAGGAGTCTAGATAGTTTCAGATAAAAAAAGAAAAAAAGAAAACGGAAACTATAACTAGGTCAAAGAGTGCAGATTCAAGACATTTTCCAAATCTTTAACTCAGACAACATGCAACAACTTTCAAAAAAAACCAACCTGACAAAGGCAATAGCAAGGGATGCAAGCCATAATGTCCAATTAAGTCTCACAGTTGAGGTAAATTTTCCAGCAAACTCGATGAGGATTATCTGTGGAACAATTAGGAGTTTACTTTCACTTTTAAGCATATAAATGAAACATGCATTAAAAATAAATAAATAAAAGCCAAAGGCTGCTCACCTGCAATATGAAGGTAAAACCAACAATTCCAATAAACAAGCGGTTTTTGGTGACTCCACTAAAGACATTGATTTCATCCGGCTTTCGAGCATTGAACTCATTGAATATCTGCGCGTCAAAACAGTTGGTAAATGCACCTATTGCATCTTGAAATGAGAAAAAGGGAAAGCATAAAATGAGCACAATATGGTATGTTAGTGGCTTTAATTTCAGTTTCCATCTCATCAGCTGTGATGAACAATAGGAAAACCCCACAGAATACAAACTAATTGCATAAAGCAAACATAAGACCCATTTTTTAAAAACATCCTTGCTGGCTAGCCATATGTTTAGGACTCGCAACTATAACGAATATATATTATCCAACTAAAGTACATTGGGCACTCATAACTGTTGCAAATATTTGTTGTCAAGAAGGATACTTACTTGACAGAGCACAAATGCATTGAATATCATAGTATTCTTTACGTCTGTAGCATGTTCTGTCTCCTCATCATCCAAATGGAGAATAGTCTTGCCCCAGAAGTTGAGCACAAGGAGAACACCTACTTGATACAAAGCCTGCAACCAATAAACAAGAATAAGAGAGCATCATCAGAAGTTTATTTGTTAGTTACACACATTAAGCTTAAAAGGCTTCAATAAAACTACTCCATCAGACAAGAAATACCTGTATGAGTAAGTTCCTCCACATGATATTTGTTATAAGAGGTTCCCTGACATAACATCACACTATCCTTTCAGATCAATAAATCAAATCCTCATTACTATTGACTTAAAATGCATTGAAAACCAATGCTGCAACTTCTACAACCATAACATATAAAACAAATGAAAACAGCTACTTCTTGGAGAAGCACAAATGAGGAGCAAGTGAGCTACAGGATAAGATGCGCAAAACAAAGCCATGATTCAGTTCCCCACTTCCTATTCTTACTTCCTAAAAGTAGATGGTTTAATAATATTAAACAGTTTTTATTGCTAGAACAGCATGTACCTTGCCTGCTTAAACTAATACTTAGTACTTCCCTTTCCAGAATCACAAATAAATAACTGTTACATCTAGTGAATTATCAATATATTCCTGTAAGAGTCAAGAGTATTACATTAAATCAAGTTATTCTATATTTCCTTTTATATGATTCCAAAAGAAGAAAAGTCTTGCAGTTATTCTACATTTCATATATTAAGTTAAAAAGTACATTAGTAAACTTTGCTATTAAAAGAAAAGAGAAACCTTAATCACCAGCTTAGAATACGTGAACAAGTATATAAACTAGAAGAAATCAACATTACTCCACATGGATCCTCAATATCTTGTACTATCAGTGCTACCAGCAACTTAACTCTGTAGTGTCCAAAATTTTGAGCTTCAATTTATGCACCTATATCAAACACAAACTCTGTTCCATTCTTTTCTTATTTTTTTCTTTTTTCTTTTTTAATTTAGATATCCCCCAGAATTCAAGCCCATAATCGTGAAAAATATCTAGCGGTTAAATAATTTGACCCAGCTGATATGGTTGTTTATGTGGATTAAAAGATTATTTAATAAGCAGAAAAATAAGATGTCAGTTAAAAAAAAAAAGCCAATCTATTTTCCAGTTTTGACAAATTTCGCCAATCATTAAGCTTTTTTATCATTATAACCAATGACATTTCAACTGAAAATTATCTTTAATTTACTATTAAAATTGCGTTATTTATCTCTAAATAAACTCAAAATTAGCTTAAAGAGAGAAAAAAAAAAAGAAGATGAATCTTAAATATTTGAATTATTTCTTTAAAATGATTTACAGTGAAGACAAACTAAAAATACTAATCAATAAGTCTATAAACAACTATTTTAGTTTTTCTCCGTTTGATGATTGGTTTTTTAAATTAAGAATCATAAGTTTGTGAATTCGGTTAGCTACTTTTGTTGATTTTATTTTCAGAAGTTTTGGTATTTTAGTTTTTTTATTTTGAATTCTTTTAATATGTATTTCTTTTAAACTAAACTCTTAAATGAATAACGATGTAAATAGTAATTCTTAACAGTGTCTTATGTCTTAACTAGTTGTCTGAAATTGTCAATAACCAAAATTCTTCATTAGTCAAAATTAAAATGATCGGCCACAATTGTCAAAACTTGCAAAAGGTTTGATTATTTTTATTAACAGAATAACCAATTGCTACGCATTTAAATATCTCAAATACTAAACAAAAATGTTCATCCATCCTAGCCTAACACAATGAGATCAACCAGCAGCTTTTCTAATTCACATGAAAGATTCAAGCAATAAACTATCCCAATCCATTTATCTACCTAAGCAATGCCAACCGCCAAGACTAACCCGATTGACAATCAAGTGTGCCAACCACAATGCCTAGGCCACATTAGCTAAAGCTTCAATAAATTTGGATATGCATCTATATGTAAGAATATGTGACTAAACTCAGTAGAACAAACCTTCGACCAACTGGAGATCTATGCATGAGGTGGTCTGTCGGTGGTTCGGTAGCCAATGCAAGTGCTCCAAGTGTATCCATGATAAGATTCACCCATAGAAGCTGTACCACCAAGTTCAGGATATCAAAGTTAGCTCGCTATGAAGGATCAAATGAGTTTAACATTTTGGTTAACTATTACTAATGTAACTTACTGCACTTGTACCAAAAGAAATCTTAAAAACAAAAAGAAAAATTCAAAAATTTTCTTCTTTCGGGTTATGATTCAACATATTGCTTAGTGAAAGAATGAGTAATGCCCAGACAGGATGACACCAATTTCTTCTCTTCCTCTTTCTGTATTTAGTTGCACTTGAATGAGATAATCTTTTTACCAAAAGGGCTCCAATAAAATGGTTTTTCCTTCTATGCCAATGCAATAAAAGGATTTTCTTCTGTTATTTTGCACTTCAACTGGAATTGATTAACCATTTTACCAATAAGAGTGCAACGCGTTGGCCTTACATTTTGATACAATTATTAGAAGTAAGATAGCAACTTGTAAAACCAGAGAAAAATTCATAAGAAAACCAACACTTAAAACAAGCCAGGAAGTAAGTTCCTTTTTGTTTCTATATGTTGGCCGCTTTTCCCCTCATTTATTCAAATTTTAAAAGATCTGTATTCCAAAGTTTGGACTTTGGATTTGTTTTGTATAGAAAAAGACATATCTAATGTAGGAATCCTTCAAACCACAGAACTCAAGAGATTTCAACCTAAGAGATCAATCAACCCAAGATGTCAACAAATCCAGGCTAGGAGTACAGCCAAGAATACTGGAGAGGAGTTATGAAATAGATGAATAAGTGTATATAGTGAAGAATAAGCAAAATAATTCCAGACATGTGTAAAATATACCTGTACAGCATTTAAAGGAACATCACCAGAAGAGACTGCTGCTACGACATTGATAACAAGAGCAGCAACATTAACAGTAAGTTGGAACTGGATAAATTTCTGAATATTGGCATAAACAGAACGGCCCCATCTTACAACCTACATATAAGAAACCAGGTAACATTCAAAAAAATAAATTGTCAACATGAACTATTTTAATCATGATAATTCAATGGAGAAAAAGGAAAAATAAAATAAGCATATAAACTGCAAGCGGATTCTACAAGTTCAGAAAGCTTTGCTGCGGGTTATTTATTTACATTGATTGAAAATGTTGATGTTACATTTCTGCAATAATCCAGACTAAAGAAAATTTCTGCAACGAAAAAACTAATTATTTCAAAAAATATATAGCAAATTTGAAACACACCCTTAACTCTGTAAATGGAATTCTTTACTTTAATTAAAAACTATAGAAGAGAACTTTTATAGCTACAAAAGAAATAATAATAACAATAACAACCACAACAACAACAATAATAATAACAAAATAATAATTCAAATCCCTAATTCATCTTATTCCACTCATTTGTTCTATAATAATTCAATTTTCACAACTAATACCTGTAAATTACATGTCCTTATTAAATCTGTATTGTCAATTACACATTCATATCACATATTTTATAGTTCACATCTCAATTTCTTAAACTTTTAGTATAATTAAATACACTTCCAACTGTGCATGTAAAGTCCAAAATATATGTGATTTACTTGTTGATGTGTTGAAATCAAGGATTATTAACGTGCTTGTCAACCATTCCTCATATTACATATAATTATCAACAGAAACAAAATACTTCACATATCTCTTGATATCCTTTATACATACTTGCTGAACATGACTATTTAAATTTAATAAATTTCCAAGAGATTTGTGATTTAGCTTGTTATCTTTCCATATAAACTCTTACATAGCATTTTCTTGCAAATTCATTTCAGTATATAATAATTTAAATTTATTTTCTCCATGTTTCATGAATATAATCATCACATATTTGTTATGTATAAATAATGAATTATTTATACTACAACAAAAACTCTAATATTTAACCCTCTGAAGATGCAAGCCACCCACTTTGCAAATTTCAGTTTAAAAGCTACACATATACTTACCTCAATCTACCTTCTTTTTCTTCTGTTAAAAAATAACATCTTTACAAAGCTCATAAGAAGATCCAAATTATGCAATTCATAGAGTAACATTTAATATTTTATCTAATTCTCTATCTTTTATTGGCTCATACAATTTACATCTTTGATTGTATATTTTATAATTGCAGAAAACAATATTTATTTGTGTCAACATATTCTCACTGTTGTAAATTTAAAATGTATTTATGCAACTATTTTCATGTTATCATAAGCCTTTTATATTATATTATACTAATTATAATCAACAAAATGAATTTACATAATGACTAAAATAAAATAAGTCTAAAATTCTTAATATAGAAAGAAAAAAGGTTACTTATAGAACATATCAATATATCCTTAAAACTTCTTTAAAATACTATTATAAAACAATAAACTTCATTGATAATTTTGACATATAAAATGATAAACATGCATCAAATATTGCATAAAAATACTGAATAAATCTAGATTTTAAATAAAGAATTACCATGTAATTTAGATTTTGATATATTATGTTGCCTTTTATTTTATTTACTTATTATTATTTTTCTCTTAGCTTGCCTGTGCAGAAAGGCATTTGTGTATAATGATGGCATTTTAGACTTATAAAATGATAGTCTATGAAGTACATTCCTGTCTTTGCATATAAGAGTTCTGCTGCAAATTTAAAAGTCTAAAGGATGTTTCAGTCATTGTACCATTAAGAGTTTTGACCTCCTTCTATCATAGCTTTCAAATATTGTATAAATTTTCAGAAATTTCTTTGTCATTGTGATGAATTATTATAATGTATCAATTGTTCTTATGTGCATGTGATTAAACTACTGTTGTTAAAGTGATGCATTTAGAGGTCAGCTCTACTCTTCTTAAAAAAATAATAATGAAAAGAGGTCATCTGTACTTGGGGACAATACCAATCTGACACGTCCACCTCCCTTTTCTTTAGCCTCATATCCACCTCTGTAAACAAGCATAAAGACATGCTCAAGGGTATTGGAGTCTTTAAACTTTAAATGATTTCAGTTGTCAACTTCTTCAGCTCTCATATATAGTATAACGGCATCTGCTTGTAAGGATTCTGAGCATACAAGGCTACATTTTTTTCAATCTTTCCCCAGTAAGGTAGGAAGATTTTAACAGAGAATCGTGCCATAAGCAGAGATAAAAAAGCCGTTGGACATCAACTACTTCTATGTTCAAGCATTTACTTGATCATTTTCCTGACCTCAAATTCAAATGAATGGCATGAAGTAATGAAAACACTAATTGCTTTAACTTTATTCTCCCAAGAACAAGCATGATTATCAAAAGACTATAGAGCTTGGTTGTCCTACTGGTATCATTGATCATAAAGGAGGTTGAAAATCACTGATATCATTGATGATAAAGGAGGCTGAAAATATACTTTGTAAGATATTTATAAGCCCAATAAGAACATACAAGAGAACCAGCCTGCACTACAGATTAATGACTAACGTATTCAGAAGCAGTCAAGCCTGCTTGTAAGATAAGTTCCCCATTGCCAAGGATCCTAAGAAACAGATCAATTTTGTTTTTGGCTAAAGGATCCAAAAAAGTGCTTTCAAAACCTTAATATATGTAATACTAAATGGAGAGTATCAAGAGACTCTTGCCTTCCATCTTTTCAATCTTCCACCTATAAGAGTAATTTCAAGACCTCTCAACTTTACTTCAGTGTCGCGCAGCATTTCTCCAAGAGATTTTAGAATTTTAACTTTGGTAGACATACAAACTATATAGGTAGCTTATCATTTCTATCAGATGAAACAAGTGGTCATGCACTTCTCATTGGACTTGTCAATACCCGCATTTCATTCCAATATTCAGGATCATAAATAAACCATTAAACAACATATTTTAAAGTGGAAAACTTTCAAGACCTAACTAAAGTACTGGTATTTCAACTGATTAAAATGCATCTTAAAACTATATTTGACCTAGTGATTCTTGAAATTAACACAAAATGTTAGGCATCAAGTTAAATTGACAGGATTGCACACTTTATACCAACACCTAAGTAGAACAACTTTGGGACTGAGACACCCTTGAGCATTTGTGGCAAGTTAAAGGAGGGAAGCTTAAAGGTTTAGTATATATGAGGATTAAATTAAGGTACACAGTTAGGAATTACAAAATTAAGGAGGAAATGATGAGGAAAAAGATTAAGAAAGAATAAAAGCTAAATTTTACGGGAAAAGGAGTCTCCAAAACCTAGAAATAAACTACAAAAGATAAGGAAGAAAAATTAAGTTCAGCAGAAAGTATAAGAAAGAGAAAGGAAGAAGGATTGTGTTCACTAGGCATGCATGCCTTACCATATGAGAAAAAGAAAATTCTTTCTCGATATGAATTACAAATGAGAAATGAATGGAGCACACGGAAGGCCTTACTTTTTAGAAGGTAGATAATGTCTCATTCAACTATGGTATGTTCTTCTTTAACGTATATTGCCATATTCAAACATCTTTTGCATAATCTTTATACTATAATTTGAAGCATTAATATTCATTCCAAAAGAAATGATCACGTGAAGCATCAATATTAAGACCCAACTGTGATGGCTAAATCAAATACATGTGTCCCTCCATAAACGAAAGGGCATGCATAAATATTTCTTGGGTGAATAATAGAACTGGTACAAACCTTTACAACAGAAGCAAAATTGTCATCCAAGATGATGATATCCGAGCTTTCTTTTGCAACTTCAGTCCCTTGAATTCCCATAGAGAGGCCTATGTCTGCCTAAAATTTATTTAAAAAGATTTAAAAAATAAAGCAAAATACAATCAGACCATGTCAATAGCACATTAAATCAGACATGGAAAGTCAAGAAGATAAAAATGTGGAACAAATACCATAATACATGTTAAAGAAACACTTAATACCTCGGCATTACAATCAAGAAAATTTTGTCATCCAGGCACTTATATCATCTCTGTTTCCATGGATTATCCTCAGTTTCCTTGTTATTGTGATTAATATTGGTATTATATAAGAGACTTGTGCTTATAGCATGCTTGACTCTTGCACAATATTTATGTCTACACCAGTTTTCTTGTTCAAATACTAGCATATTGATTCGTGTGTATCCTTTCAGGGCATGTGATGAAATTATTCTCATGATCCTTGATCAGCTATAATACATTAAATAATCAACCAATAACTCCATAATCCATACTTGTCTAAAGCAGATACCAAGGTACTCTAGTTCATGCAAAATCCATTAGAATTAATTTGTTGAATCAAAGACAAGATTTGATGCACGAGCAAACACATTAATATTTATGTGTCTGGAGGAGTAATTGGAACACAATTCAAACTTGGATGTTTTTGATACTCTAGTCCAGTGTTATTCCAGTGTATTCTGAGACACCTTTAACTAATATACATATATTAACCCTGTATGACAAAGAAATAGAGATGGCAGACCTCATGAAGTGCAGGAGCATCATTTGTGCCATCTCCTGTCACAGCCACAACTTCTCCTCCCTTGCGTAAAGCTTGAACCAATAAAAGCTTGTCATTAGGAGATGACCTCCCCATCACCTAAACATAATTACTTCATAATTAAACCCCTTATGTTTCTAGCAGGTATTTTTAGCAGAGACAATTAAGATCTTTAGTTTCTGCAAGCAGTCTCAGAAGTTTTCCATTTGAAACCTACCGTTATTTTCTTGGCAATTAATTCTCTTTCCTTTTCAGAATACACTCGAAAAACCTTCCCTTCAATGATGTTAGGCTCAGTAGCATCTGCATTTGATTTAAGAATCCCACACTCCAAAGCTATTGCTTTTGCTGTTTGAAGATTGTCTCCAGTGACCATTCTTACCTATTTGAATTACAAACACATGATTCCAATAAGTAATTTCCCATGTTATTCACATTATAGATCATGTAAGAAAATTAATTAAGAACTATCCTTGCAGAGAGATATAACATTACACTGGAAAAAACAGCTAAAGAGGGCATTATGACCGAGTAATCAACATAAGCAATTGCAGTCATTAAATATTATCCCGGAACACATAAAATGGAATTTAGTACTCAAATCACGTATATTCAAAGCCACTTTCAAACAAAAGTAATAATTTACCTTAACACCAGCTTCTGTGCATACTCTTACTGCATTTTCTACACCTGGACGACAAGGATCCTACACATGATGGAGAAGTGACATTTATGTTGAAGAGGGAATGACTCAAATTTGATTAATTAATTTAAGAAGTAAATAAACCACATATAATTTCACTATTAATCAACTTCTTACGGATGTACAAATACATAAGAACATGAAGCATAAAAAAGTTAGCCATGCCGCAATCATGAGGCAGTTGAATAATCATATATCGAGGAAGAGGGAGTAAAAAGTAAAAGAGGAATAATAGGATTACAATACAAGAAGAAAATAGAATATAAACCTTAATGCCAACAATAGCAAGCAAAACAAGATCATCTTCAGGTAAAACCCATTTGTCTAAGCCTTCTTCATCAGCAGGAACTTTCTCCAAAACAATTGATCTATATGCAATAGCAACACAGCGCAAGCTGCTTGCTGCCATGTCGTCAATTGCAGCCTTCAGAAAATCCTGCAAAACAATTTACAGGAGGAAGATTCTCACCCAAATGTTTGCCAACACTGGAGAAATTCCTAACCTACTTCTCGAGTATTCGTATTAAAAGACTTATTTTGCAATTCAGACATTGTCTAGTTTGTGAAAATATCTCTCATTAAGAGCTGATCAAGTTCCAATCCCAAAACCCCACCCAATCCATAAACAGCTCATGATATTTACTAGTGATAATGATCATTTCATGCAACTTACTATTATTAGAAACATTAAGTTCAAACTTCATGGGCAAGAAGAATGCAACCTGTGTCTTTCATGAGTGTTCTAGTAATCAAAAAAGAAAAGCCCCAAGATTCTAGTAGTGATGACAAAAGGTCCCATAAGTTACATGCAATCAAAGTAGAGAATAGCCGAAGAAATGTTTATGACACATTGAGGAATCTCTAACCTCAAAATAAAAGGATGAGGAGTTCCCAATACATACTCAGAAAGCATTGAAACTCCATATATGCATGCAAAAATCATAACCTCATATGGGCAATGAGTGTAATTCTGGATGAGTTCATGACTTGTTAAGATTAGATATAATAAATCATCTTGCTTATGCTTCAATCATGAGAACAGAATGCCTATTGTTTGCAAAACCCAACATAAATGGATGCTTCAGACCATGACTCAAACATCCAAAATATACCAGACTATTCACATAATTTAAAAGTTTAGATATTTTGGCAGAAGCAGAAAGTCAAATATAACTTCCAATAGATTTCTCATAATTTCTGCTTTCTCTGGACAATCTTTCAAAATTTATAATGACTTCAGCAAGAGAGCAACATTGTTAACCTTATCTTCATCAATGGATTGCACAGACCCATTTGAGTCCATATATCTTGTACATGAGGCAAGAACTAGCTCTGCTGCTCCCTTCCAATGGATATGAACTTTAGAGTCAGTCTGTCAAAAATAGTGGTAATTCATTAGCATCAGGCAATCTATGTATAATCAATAAAAAGCACAATATAAGACATTTTACGCATTATTATTAAATTGTTGCTTCACAGACATTGTGCTTGAAAACAAAACCACAAAGAGTCCAACTCTTCCCTATATACCTTCATCATGTGAATATTTGACAGCCCTATAAGTCTCTGAAGCAGTGTTCTTTTAGTGAAGAGAGATTATGGAAATCATAAAAGCACTTATAAGTAATTGTGACAGATTTGACACTGGGTAAAGTACATCATTTTAAGGCTACTATTTTTTTTAAACGCGCTCCGCTAATGACACATACAATATATAACCCACCAACAATCTCATAGTACATGTATACAATTGTGACTAATACATTAACTATTAATGATATAATTGTTATAATTATAGAGTTAATTACAAATCAAAGTAATACTGAGGGATCATATGCTTTACCTAACATAAGCATCATTATATACTATGTTTATTATTGTTATTTATACTATGTTTACTATTGTTATTTTTGAAAAATAAAATTAATGTCTTTACAGATGAAATGGAATACATTTTTTTTTAACTTTAATCTTTTTCTTAATCTAATTACACTGTGAATAAAATATTCATAATCTAATATTATCAAGACCTAATAGTCTAAAAAATCCAAATCTTTGCAGTAGTTTGCTATTTGGCCAATTTTTAAAAATTATCAATTTAGCCATGATTTGACCAATTAAGTGCAATTTTAGCCAAATTGAGTTACTGGTCAAAATTAAGCAACATGGTTGGTAACATGGATGCAATTTAGGAAATGAGAATTCAAAATTAAGTAACACGTATAAATAATGTGGCATTAGAACCCATCAATTTGGATTTCTCATTTCCTAATTGGCGTTCATGTTACTGTTCGTGTTGCTTAATTTTGACAAATAGCTCAATTAGGCCAAAATTACACTCAATTTGTTAAATCGTGGCTAAATTGACAATTTTTTAAGAATTGGCCAAAATCTCATAAAAGTTTGGATTGTGTAGGCTATTAGGCCTATTATCAATATCCTTAACTAAAATGAGAAATAATAGTTACACTAAATTAAAATAATTTTTCCCATTATTAATTTACTAAATACATCTTCATAGTATATCACTAATTTCCCAAGTAAACAAATTTATCTTTATCCTTGAAAAAAAATGGTAAATAAAATATTTGTGATTTATTATAAGTTTACCTTTAAATGGTAAACAATTTTTATTTTCTAGTTAAAAAATGATTACTTATCCTAAGAGATAACATGCTTTTCTCCTTTGAGAAAATAGGAGATTGTGTTAATATTATATTTTTAATAGTAATTTAAATGAATTTAATTCATTTTTTAACTAATAAATTACTAAAATAACACAGTTTAATATGAACATTTAACACGCGACCGTTAGTGAATTTGTTTACTATTCGTACTTTTATATATACTATAGATTATAAACATGCAATTATGAAATCTTTTAGTGTGGTACTCTGGAGAGGACAGTATCAATTAACAGAAAAACAGATTTGATATTAGAAATTGCAGATATTTAAAAAAGTTCTTTTCTTTTAGAAGTCCTTTCTCTTTTTCTCAATTTTTTCTTCTAAGTCCCACATACCTCTTTCTTCCTCTAACTTTAATTTCCCTTTCTTATGCACCAAGGGTTTTGCATCTCCACGCATAATTATCTTACTCCGCACATTAGCAGAAACAAATATTCAATTGGTTTATGTCCTCCCTTAATGCAAGAAATAAAAAGTGAGTTATAATTAAACAATAGTCGTTGTGTAACATATTTGGCCATCTTAAATCTTCTAGAAATAACTAAAATCATTCTTCCATTTATGACCAAAAATTTTCTTTTAGGGGAAAAAAATTACATGCAGTATCATTTTCTTGCAGTCTTTCATGTCATCCCCAAAAAACTAAATCGAAAATATTACAGTTCAACAACTATTTCTCTAGCCATGCATATAAGAAGTCATTCAATGACTAAGAGTTGACAGCAGCATGATAAATAACCAGCAAAGTTTCTAAATTAAATGAAAAGTTAAATCTTTAGAGGCTACCCTTTGTATTGCAACACCGCCTCGCTTTTTCTCCGAGTTGAAAGGGAAAACCTGAAGAACTTTTGACTGTGATCTGATGCTATCAAACTTCATCCCCAACTGGAAGCAAAAAAGAAAATATGTTGTTGTTGTTAATAAGAATAAATTTCACAAATAAACAAATACCAGGGAATATGATTAAAAGTTTGCCTTGACAGCCCAAGAAAGGATAGCCTTTTCAGTAGGAGATCCAGAAATCTCAACATCTCCACCATCCTGGCAAAATTAATTCGTCAATTGCAGATTTCATTTTTTAGAAAGCAATTATATTAAGAATTAACAAAATTGATAGGCAATACCAAACTAGTCTCAAACATCAAATTAGATCAGTAATGGAGGAAAACAAGCACATATATAGGTCCAAGATAAGGGGATACAGAAAAGAACAACCATCATACCTAAAATTACTTTTACCCCTAATATTTTCTTTGCATTTTTCATTTTAGCCCCTCAAATGATATCATATTTTCCTTTATATATAATTTTTTTCAAATCCTTTGCAATAGGTATGATATTTTAATTTCCCCCCTCCCTTCCTAAGCAAATTTCTTGATCCGTCACTTATTGTACCAATATTTGTCTCCATATTAAAAAAAATTAAAAAATATGAAAAAGACTCTTCTACATTATTCCTAAAGCGTTACCGAAAGGCCATGATGAGAATTCTTTTTTCCATTTTATCATTTTATAGGAGTAATATCCAGACAATGGAATGACTCTTTCACTATATAACACTTAAGAAATAGAAGAAACATTTGTTACATATGTGAAATATTCAATGAACTGCCAACTTACAAGCCCAAACTAAAAGAAAAAAAGAAGAAAAAGAAAAAGCCCTCAAGAAAAGGGAAGGGATAGAGCGTGCTTACCTTAGGCACAAAAACACTTCCCGTGCTGTTCTGTGCAACACCCTCGCACAACAAAGAGCTAACCTCAGAATGTAACTGTGCAGAGTCATCTGCTGGGATCATCTTCTTTTTTCCAACATAAGCCTCAACTACAGTCATCTACAATATAAACAATTGGACCAGTCAAACTGAGATATATTGAACTTCTTAACCAATAATTAAAAATGAAGAAAAAGTTTTACTTATATATGTCTGTTATATAGCATATCAATCAAAAACAGGAGATTGATGAATTTTTATTAATTAAAACATCCAACTATCATCTTGAAAATGCTAATGAACATCCAAAGAAAAAAGAAAATGAAATAAAATAATATGTAGCACAATATGTGTTCTACCTTTTTACTTTGATCATTTGTCAAACTAATTAGAGAGTGTAGAAGAAAGGACAAGGGAATTGAGCGAGCTGGCTGGCTATGCTACCATAAAGTTTTCTTGGGACCAAAACACTTATAAACAAGAACTAACAAAATATGCAGTCGATCAAGCTTTACAGCTCAGATTCTATCCTTATTATGATATTTATGAATATTTCTATTGATCCTCGAGAATTCTTGTGGTTTCCAGCTTCACTGGACTTGAATGGCTGGATGCTTCTAGAATTTATTTTCAAGTCTTATTCTATTTGTCTAGGAAAATATTATTCATTTTAATTATCTTCATGGAGTCAATGTTGTACAGGTTTAGTATTTCTTTCTCATAGTTGTGATGTTCCTCAGACTATGATCCTAGGGATGCTAAGAACGATGGTTAGAATCTTTTATGTTTTTAATCAGATCTGAAAACCTGCACAGATAATTGCAGATTTCAATCACCCAGTTATCCTCAGGCTGTCTGTTTAAATTTGTACCGTAGTTATTAAATCGACTCAAACCAGATTTAGAAGACAAAACCTGCAATATTGATGAATAGGACTTTAGGGAGCCAGCTGAATAAAGATGAAAGAAACTAGGAGCAATCTATCAACTAGAACTTACTGTTCCATTTTCTAATATATATTTATGTATGTATGCATGCATGCATGTAGATATGTATATACAGGAAATTTTATTGCATAATGAGATTTACTTTTTTAAATCTGACTCAAAGCCATAAATCACCCCAAGTAGCTAACCCATATAAATATCCAACACATGTTGCATATGGTAATGACTCGATGACTACACCCAGGAGTATCTATGCTTCCAATCAGAGAACCCACCTGGTTCAGAGTTAATGTCCCAGTCTTATCACTGCATATTGTTGTAGCCGAGCCCATAGTTTCACATGCTGAAAGCCGACGAACCTGCAAATCTATTGCTTCAGGAAAAAGGTTGTAGAGCCAGAACTTTGAAATAGAAGCAATTGTAGTGGAAAAATTTTGAGAACATAAAGATACTTGCCAAGGCTTTATCTGCCATCATCTTCCGCATAGAATATGCCAGTCTGTAACCAGTGAAGTAAAACAAAGATGAAAAAGGTCACAGTAGAATCTTTTCCAAAAGAAGAAATTCTAGCTCCAGATTAGCTGCAGTTGTTATGGTGGTAAAAGAACTTACGTCAGGGTAACAGCCAAAGGAAGCCCCTCTGGCACAGCAACAACAACAATAGTGACCTGAATGGCTCAACAGTTAGTCAAAAGAACTACATAACCTAAAGGAAGAATTTATCTAGGGCTTGCACATACAGCAATGGTAACAATTTTAATCACTCCATCTATCGCCTCGCTGATCTTGGTCTCGCCTTTGACAAACTGAACATCTCCATTTGAGTTCCTTGTGTTTCCAGTAAAGTAACTAGAAAATTTGGACCAGATTCTAGTTGGTAAGTAGGTATGCAAACAATTGAACAAATCAGGAACTGCTGAAAAATAAATAACTCACCGGCCCAAAAGGACAGCAAGAACAGAAACAGCTACTGAAAGACCAACAATCCCAATAAAAGTAGCAACTCCATTCAAACGTACCTATCTCGAGTCATCAAAATTTTCTTAAAGGTAAATTATATGAATTGCTATTAAGAACTTTTAACTAAAATATCTAAGAGTAAACCTGCAAGGGAGTCTCTTCACCAGTGTCCTCTGAGATACTTGCCATCAACAATCCCCATTCAGTATTTATTCCAACACCCGTTACCTATAAATGAAAAAGAAGTTGAATCTTTAAGGCACGTGGTAAACTGGAGAAAAAAAATAGTGGATTCTTTTAAAAATAAAACAAGGCTATGCCGCATGTAGTCACTATGAACTGCATAAAGATAAAGGAAGATTTTCGTACATAGCCAAGCAAGGATCATGATGATGGTATAAAGAATAATTTACCTGCTAAAAAACCAAAGGTAGTTCATGCTTTCCTAACAAAAGACATGAATACTATTCTGCATGCTTAAACGGGAACTTTATTATGTTGAAGAATTTACCCTAGGCATTTTTTTCATGTGGCAATATGCACATGCATGTGCTATGTGCTCTGTTGGCTGATCAACTTATCACATGCAAATACTCTTATGTCATCTAACATGAGAGAAAACCACAAATTTTCTATGATAACTAACTAAAGATCACTTGATTAATAAGAACACGCATGACTCAACATTCTAATGACATCCAGCAGAATATAATTATACTAAACATCTTACCAGCATAGTGCCAACACCATCAGCTACTTTGCAACCAGACATCAAAAATGGTGCCTTATAATCCTTGTGAACCTGCAACAAAGATCAAGCTTAAAGAACAATGCATTTGCACCATCAGAAATGCATATAAATACAAGATTAACTAACATACGATCTTGCTTTCACCCGTCATGCTGGATTCATCTAGGGCAAGGGAATGACCAGTGATTAAGATTCCATCAGCAGGGACCTAAGTGAGCCCAC
This sequence comes from Ricinus communis, assembly GCF_019578655.1. NCBI lineage: Eukaryota > Viridiplantae > Streptophyta > Magnoliopsida > Malpighiales > Euphorbiaceae > Ricinus > Ricinus communis. The sequence continues at coordinate 1,242,784 of NC_063259.1, forward strand.
TAGTTACCAAGTTAATTTCAAGAACAGTTGAATTCAAGAAAACAAACTCATCTAGAACAAAACTCACCTGATCACCTATTGTAAGAGGGACAACATCACCAACAACAATATCAAATATTGAAATTTTCAATGTTCTGCCACCTCTCATGACCTGCAAAGTTTTCAAAGAAATGCACTTAGTTAGAAATCCGACTTCTAAAAATAGAAAGATGCATGCATCTACAGCCATATATGTTTATTCACATGAATTATGACGACATACCTCTAGCTGTATATTTTGCTTTTCCTCATTTAAATTTTGAAACTGGAGAGATTGACGATAGTCACTAACAGCTAAACACCAACAAAAGAAAAAAAGAAGAATTAGAAAGAATCACAGAGAAATAAAATGAGAGTCATCATACCAATAGTTAAAATATATATATATAGAAATAACAGAACTTATAGCATAAAAGTTGTGACTTGGGATTAGTCAGATCCAAATAGCCAGCAAGGCATTCAATCCTTTTTAATACTTCTATTAAACATGATAAAGCTGGTATCTAAAAGGTGTTAACAAGGAGTTGCCCAGTGATGCTTTTTAGCATCAAGGTAAAAGTTTAAATTGATGCTGTGTGGTTTTCTAAATTTTTCCAACACATCTATGTAACCTTTAGGCTGCTTAGTCCTGTTCTACTTCCATTTCAGCCTGCAGGATACAAATGGCAAATAGATGCACCAAAAACATGAAAACAATGCAGATCAAATGCAATACCTGTAACAACTATAACAAGAATAACAGCAAAAGCAATGCTTGCCCCATCATACCATCCTTCTTCTGGTCCCTGTGAAAAATTTCAAAGCATGAAGAAGATAAAACTTCAGTCTACATAGGAATAGGGAAACAAAAAGAACAGAAAACAGGAATTTACATGTTGAACCAAGGAAATACTTGTCAAATCAAACACCAGTATAATACCAGTAGGTAGAGAGTACATGTCAAACACAAAATGGAGACATACATATAAACTTCAAAAATGTTGAGAAACAAAGAACTTAAGTACAACTAAGAATAAATCGAATGTAAAAGATATTTCAGACACATCTGCAGTGTCAAAATGCTCATTCTATAATGAGTACACACCGCTTAGTGTCACTATCAACAATACTGGACTAGAACTTTGAACACTTCCCAGAAATACCTTAATAGCCCAAAAAAACTAAAGAGAGGAAACATCGAAAGTGTACACATTTTGAGATAATTCCATATGTCTATTATGTGGGCAATAAAAGAAAATCCAAAATCTAGGGACCATCTTCCAATACCATTTTCTGTAACATATGAGCAGCAGAGCAGAAGGTTGCACATGTAGGACCTTTCATCATGCTATTTATGTTATTGCCATCTATACCAACACGTATGCAGTGTAACATGTTAGAAGCAGTTGTTTCAACAACGCTATATTTTTACTATTAAATTCTTCTTTTGGCCTTGCTGTGTACAGTTCTTCGATGAATTTTTATATTTGTACCCTTGCAATCCATGATTGCATAAACACATGCATAAAAGCTTTCCAGCAACTATTAGAACCCTATATTTATATTATAAGGAGATCCATTCTCAGTGGCATTTCTTATTTCTATTTTCATAAGTCCGCACATTAAAATGCCCAATTGCATTGCAAGAGCTCCAATCTCATCAGCAATTTCTTTGAAAAAAACAAAGTAATAAATAATCTGTTTTATCTTTCAAATATGCACAATTTATAAATCAATGAAATAAAAAATAATAATGACAAGGACCTGGCATATAGGAATAAAATGCTCTATTCTTACAATTGGAACACTACTGACTTCACATTTGCTGTCTAGGCAATAAACTAGGATACATTTTCAATCTCAGTCTCAAATTCATTTCCTAATATGTAATAGACAGTTTGACTCCAATTTTTATATGACCTATTCATAAGAATTAGATTTCATCAATTCATTTGGCCTTCCTTTATTGTCTTTTCTTTTCTTCTTATTTACTTTCTTTTTTATGTGCTTATGATGCATCAAGGGTGAGATTGGTGGTGTCTTGAGTCAAGGGGAACATCATGTAGCATTCTTTAGTCAAAAACTTAATGAGGCTAAACAAAAATATTCATGACAAAGAATTTTAAGCTTTTAATTCCTTCATTACTGGCGATTGTTGCCACAAGAATTTGTTTAATTTCTTATCATCAAGCAATAACATTTGAACTATCAAAAGAAAATAATTCTAGACATGCAGCATGGGTTGTGTTTCTCAATAAAATTTTCTTTTGATCTTAAACATCATTCTGATGTTGAGAATAAACCAGTTGATGCACTTAGACATGTAGCTACTACCCTTGAGTAATGTATGCAACAGTAATAAGGCTTGATGGACTGAAGGCTGAGTATTCAACTTGTATTGATTTTGATCTATTTTTTTCAAAAGGCAACTAATTATAGTTGTCTTGATTATGTTGATTTTGTCGTACGTGACGATTAATTGTTCAGTGCAACCAAGTTGTGCATTCCTCATACATCACTTAGAGATTTTCTAGTTTGGGAATTGCACACAAATGGGTTAGCTAGACATTTTGCGAAGGACAACTATTGCTCTTGTGGAAGATAGGTTTTATTGGCCATCTTTGAAAATAGATGTTGCTAGGATTATTGCAAAGTATCGCACTTGTTAGTTAGCTAAAACAGAAAAACAAAACACTAATTTACACACTCCTCTGCCAATCCCACATGCCCCTTGGAAAGATGTGAGTATGGATTTTGTTCTTAGGTTGCCTAGAACAACTTGAGGACATGATTCCATTTTAATTATAGTTGATCTATTTTCTAAAATGGTCATGTTATTCCATGTTATAAATCAATTGATGTTTCACATGTAGCTGCATTGTTCTTTAGGAAAGTAGTTAAATTGCATGCTTTATCTTGTTCTATTATGTCTGATAGAGATGTTAAGTTTGTTAGTTATTTTTTTAGGACTTTGGAAGTTGTTTGGCACTATTCTGAAATTTTCTTCTACTTCCAATCCACAAATAGATGGTGGCTGCAAATCATACCTTGGGTGATTTGCTTAAATGTTCTTGTAGGAGAAAAACAAGGTAATTGTTCTATTAATGAGTTTGCCTAAAACAATTTTGTCAACCATTCAACAGTTAACAGCCCCTTTGATATTGTCCATGGTTATTCTCTTTGTACTCGAAGTGACCTTGTCCTTCGCCTCTTAATATTTGCATATCATAACCTACTAAATTTTTTGTATTCACGGTTTGTATGTCGAGATTAGGCAAATGATTGCATTAAGTGATGAAAACTAGAAGCTTTTTGCTTATGCACATTGTAGGAGTAAAGAATCCAATATTGGTGATTATTTATGGTTCATGTTAGACTTGAAAACTTCCCTAAAAACTCTTTGAAGAAACCACATGCTAGAGCCATTAGCCCATTCTCCATTTTCAAAAACTTAGAACTAATATATATTTACTTGATTTGTCTAATCATATGAGTATTAGTCATCTTCTCAATGTGGACGACTTATCACCTTATCAAGGCAGTTTTTGCCTCCTACTTCGCAATCTAGTGTTTATATAGGTCGACACGTTCCTAAATCTCCTTTGTCACAACAACAATCGGAAGATAGGATTGAAGTTATGTTAGAAAATAAGTCTGTTACTTCTTCTCGAGGTGATTTTAGAAGATTTCTTGTCAGGTGGTGTGATCATCCTAATTTTGATGCTACTTGGATTTCTAAGGGTGAATTTCAGACTTTAGATTCTACTATTTTGGATTCTTATTTGCAATTCAACTCTACCGAGTAAAGTTCTCTTCAACCCAGCGGGAATAATGCAGGACTAATTGTGAAAGATTTTAGGACCACGTATTTTAGGAAAAACATTTAAAAATTAAATATCCATATTTATTTAGAAATTTTAGCTATCTTGGTATTAGACTATTTAAGAATCCTATTGTTGTTAGCAACTCCTTCCTAGCTAGTAAAAGTTTCAAGTTCCTATTTAATGATGGTTTTAGTTTTTCTTAGATAGGAATCCTAATCCTAGTAAGTTTATGATTGATTTTTTTGAGCTGTAAATATACATATGGGTTAAAATATTCTCAGCAAAAACATAATCACTATTTTCTCAAGCTTTGTGCTTCTTTTTAAGCTATGTTCTTTTCCTATAATTATATGCTTACGTTTATGAGTTTGTATGAGTGTAGTTACTTAGTGGTTCTACATCAATGTCTTTTTTCCTTTTCTTTTTCTTTTTGTTCTCATGTATTTCTTCTGCTTTTTGCCTCATCAATCTCTTTCTAATTGTTCTAAGTTTATTTCTTGTACCTTCTAATAATTACTTTTATCTTTTAGGTAGTTTTCTCTTTGTTATAGGTATGTAGCTCTATAAGCATAATATACATTATCTATAAAGACTTGCTAGATTAGATAATTTAGAAAAGAAATTCTTTTTGTTTGTTCTTGATGTTCGGCTTCATTATAGACTTTCAATTTTATGGTTCACATGTGGGATGTACCAATAATTTTTCTATTTTCTTTTTCTTGATTATATTTCTCCAATTGTCTTTTATTATTTTCAGTTACATGCTTAATTCATCTTTAATAAACTCAGTTTCATCTTTTAATATTTGATACTATTTTTGTTAGATTTGTGAATTTTAATTGATTAAATATTTAAATTATCACAAAAAATGCAAAGGATTACAATTTGTAATATCACTAAACTTGCATTGAATAATGTTTCTTTTTTATTTGATGATAAAGTTATAATTACTAGTAGTTATGCCAAAGCCAATAGAAGTATAGATTGGAACCGTGCATCTCAAGATAATGTTCAACTCCACACAATTGAAGTAAATGGATCAACCCAAAACCAAAATTCTCACAACAATTACTAATTAAGAACTCATTTCTCAAGGTTAATTGAGCTAAAATTAATTGTACAATTTACAAGACCAAACATACCTCTGTTTTAATTCCCAGTGCCAATGATGCTATGGCCGCTATAATCAAGATGATGAGGGTTACATCTTGCCACGCTTCCCACAAGAACCTCTGAAATGCAAAATACACAACAAGTGGAGTATTCCTAATGCAACTTAATATCAATGAAAAAACCAGGACATACCAATAAACTACGTCCTTTCTTCCTAGGATATGTATTTGCACCAAATGCACTCTTTCGCTTTATTAAGTCATCTTCATCACCATGGATTCCAGTTTCCAAATTTGTTTTCAACATACTAGATAACCCTTTAGCCTAATAGAGCGACCAGCATTAGGAACATTAGATTTAAGTAGTAAGGTGATTTCTAAGAAGGAGAAACTATGTTAACAATTGACTTACACCTCCATACTGTTGTAGCGCAGAAAGATTTTGATCCCTGGTCATTGAAGCAAGTTGTTCTAGTCCAATTGCATAATCACCATAGGGAGTTGGAGTTGCAACCGTGGGATCTATCACTTGACAAGCAGAAAGAATAATGGAACATAAGATACATTAGACCGCAAGAGCAAAAGTGTGGGAGAAAATTGCATTGAAGATACTCCAGAAAGGCAAAAATATTATGCCAAACAAATTGACTTTCTAAAATCAGTTTGAGGAAAAAAAAAAACATCAATTCAGTTTCTAAGTTAGATATTTGAGTATTTGAATTTCAGATCCAGAAACTTCAAGGTAACAGGTGACTTGCTGATACACCATACTGAGCATAATAGGAAATGATATAGTCAATGTGAGAGAGAGAGAGAGAGAGAGAGAGAGAGAGAGAGAGAGAGAGAGAGAGAGAGAGAGCGAGAGCGAGAGAGAGATACCAATTTGTCGCTCCCCAGCCAATTTGAAAAGCAATGCAGCCTGTGAAAATAAACATGTATTACTTGAAGAGTAGAAAAGCATAAATGTGTATTGGAATAGCTAGTTAAGAATAGAAATAATACTCTTATGACTTGAGCATGGGCTCTAATCATTCGTCTTCTTTGTTGTTTCTCTTCTTCCTTTTTCAAGTCCAAAGTGTATCGGAACCGACGAGAAGCATTGAGCACAAGGGCTGCTTGCTGTGAAGGGGACCAATATACACCTTCAATCCCCCGAAAGAAGAATGCAATATAATACTAATACAACAAACACTACTTGGGACATCAGCATCTAATTTCACTCTAGTTTTAACATGTATAAGAAGCAACAACAACTTAGCAATAAATACATATATGCATATACACATATAGAATAATACCCGGCATTCCTTAAATGATAATTAGTAAATGTCATTGCCAATTTTGATTAGTAAAACATTTTCGAGATTGGGGTTGCATTTGTCTTCCAAACCAAAAGCTAACAGAACTCTGCGTATCTGACATTATTAGTTACAAGATTGAGGGCTTGAATTGTAAATGTAATTTAAATGGGCGATAAATTGAATGTAAATAAAAGAAAATGCAAATTGTATACGAACCCTCCAACGCCTAAGAGTCTCAAGAGGAGCATTTTTGGTGTGAGCAATATCAAAGGGATCATCGGATTCATTATGATGAGGGTGATGGTCTTGGTGCACATCCACCTTAGTATTAGGCCCGGCCTCCACATCGCTCTGCCTCATTGACGACGGCGACTGCAATAATCCATTCGAAGAGCAACTACTTCTCGTCATAATCTAATCTATACTAAATTTTGTGCTATAAAAAAATTTAAAAAATTAAAATCAAATCAATTTAATGTCGCTAAGAGAGATGATGATGGCACCACCAAACCCCGTGCACCAAACGCCGGGAGAGGCCACCTCGTCTCCCGCACCAAAAAAATATAATCAAATAAAATAATGACAATAATATTTTAATAATAAAATTAGAAATTCCGATAAATAATTTTTTTTAAATTAATAAAAAAAAAAATCCAAGAGAGAGGGAATGTTGGTTGAGAACAGCCTGATGCAGAACTCGGACACGAATATTACTCCGCTAATGTCGGATACTTTTTGGCGGAGAGTACGAGGCGGATTTTATTTTCTATTTCTATTAATTAAAATATTAAAAAAAACAAAAAAAAAAATCTGAACCTGAACCTGATGATGACGATGATGAATGGATGGTTAAGAGAAACTATGACAGAAGCGAGCCGAAAAGAGAATATTTTGTTGAGTGTTCCGAATCAATAGTAATACTCTCTCTCTCTCTCTCTCTCTCTCTCTCTCTCTCCGTCTCTTACTGGCTCTAACTCTCTAACTGAGTCTTTCTTCTGGTTTGTTTTCAAAAAATAAAAATAATATCAATAATAAAATGATATTGGAAATTTCAAGGAAACTTCCCGCCCACTGCCTCGCACATTAATTCCAAACATGTTGTTTAGCCATTATTAGGGTGTCCCTGTCAATGTTAAAAATTTCTAAGGTCACTTTGTATTTGTACCAAATAATCAACGTACTTCATACTTTATGTAATGTGGGACTCACCGCAGATTCACAAAGTTAAAAATAAATTGACGCCCGCAACTATTATTGTAATAAAAATTTAATTTAATTCTTAATTTTTTAAAATATCCTTTTTAATTCCTCTAAATATTTTTATATTTCATAATTTATGTAATATTTTTTTTAACTCCTATAATTATTTTTGAGTATTTTTATATTATTATAAAATAACATGTTTCTTTTAAACTTTTTTAAAGTAGGTGTAGAATTTTGAATAATATATTTATTTAAAAAAACTAAATAAGAGAATAAAATATTATTTACTTGTTTACTTGTTTAATAATAAATATATTTTATTCAAATATAAATAAATATATTATTGGAAAGTTTAAAGGGTCAAAAAGATAATTTAGAAAATATAAAATATTTAAAAAAGATTATAAGGATTAAAAAGAAATTTCACATAAATTATGAATAATAGAAAAAATTAAAGGATCAAAAAATAATTTTACAAAACTATGAGGATTAAATTATATTTCTATTATAATAACGTCGATTGCATCAGCTTTGTTTTAACATTTTGAGTGTGCGTAAGTTACATGTGTGTTAAGTCAACACTCAAGTGTTTATATGTTATCAATTTAGCAAGTAGAAGTGCTTAATAGATAAATCGTAAAATATGAGGTACTATTTGACTATTGCATACAAACACAGGTATTTAGTGATGTATTTTGCCAATTTCTAAGGCTATATTATTTATCCAATTAAAATTACCCGAATGAATTTAGATGATTAGGTTAATATTTTAGATGGTAACTATGTATCGGTTTCGGGCGTGAATTCAAGTGTTTTTAGTAACTATTGCATTGTAAGACTTTTCAACCTAATTAGGAATACACTAACTAGTCATTGATACTAACACGGAGATAGGAGTTGCCACCCAAGTAATAATCGGGACACTTTTACTAATAAGTGGCTTTTCTCATATTTCATAAGGAAGCTTACACCACAGAGTTCAGAGATGGATCCAAAAGTCAACTTCTTTATTTGTGTATATTACTTTTTAATTTTATAGTTTAACAAATTACTCTTATAAATGCAGACGATTCATACACAAGCATATGCTAAACCATCACACATAATACACCTAAGTCTAGTCCATTTTAATTAATGCATCTCATATTTGAATTGTTGATTTAGTTTACTAACCAATTATATGTAAGGTCCGCATAGTTTAGCCCAATTACATATTATACTCTTAAGATTCCAGCCTTTAGACCTAATAGATTTCTTATTATGAAAAGCCCCATTCATTGTGATCTGAACTCTAACTAAGTTCAAATCTTAAATAAACATGTCAAAGCCCTCTAGTCTAATTGGAATTTAGGGTTTCAAGCCCAGTTTAGATTAATTAGCCTATTAAACTACCATATTCATATTGGCTCAGTTTTTACTCCTAAGTCTATGTAGCCCATTTTTATCAATCAGTCACATGATCATAATAAACAAAATAAACAAGAAAATTATAATTATTACAACCGCCTACAACTACGATTGTGAAAAGAAAAAAAATCTAAAATTATACAGAGCCAATAATACATCAAAATACATCAAAAAAATTCAAAAACAAGTGTCTGGCACTAACAGTCGATCGGCTCTAGGGTTTTAGGGCAGGTTTCCATTGAAGCTTTCTCAATCATCAGCACAATCCTACATCCTTAGAGCCAATTTCCACATGCACAAATGTTAAACATTGATTAGAATGAGATAAAGTAGGTTAAAAAAAATATCAAAATAAAATTTACAAAGCCAATTAAAATCCTAAATTACTAAAAAAACCCCTAAAACTCATAAACTAACAAGAGGCAATCCAAACAAAGAATCATGTTTATTTAATTCAATTATTTAATCATAGTATCAAATAGATCTAAATATCAATCCTATAACATATTTCTAATCAAGTTTAAAACCCTAGTGGGCAAACATTAAATCTTAAAAACACTTTAAGTTCTTATTATTAGATTCAAAATCCTATTAACATGCATATTAGTAAGAACCTAATCTAATCATATTTATCAAATATCAAAATTCTAATCATATTTCTAAGAACAAATAATATAAAAAGATAAGAGAAGGAATGGATGTGAATGTATGATGAAAGGGACCCTCAAGTTGTCATCGTAGATGTTGGATTTGCGAGTTTCAAGCGATGAGGATGCAGTTGAATCGAAAATAGGATAGGAATCTAGCGTTGGATCTGACTTTGAGAAATCTTCTATTCATTGAAAAAAAGTTTCTAGAAATGCTTTTTTCTTGAGTATTTGTTTCCTAAAACGGCTCTTTCTCCACTAGCTTGGGCTTTCTAACGATAGCTAAGATTACCAGTGCTTTTCCTTCTTTTTCTTTTTGATTTTCTCTCTATTCTTTCTTTCTCAATGTTTCTTTTACATCGATTTAACTCACAGCCAAATTTTAGTTCTTGATTCCTTCATGAAACCCTTCTATTTATAGAGATAGAGTTTCAAAGGAAACCCTAGAGAAAGCGATAGGTTTTTCAGCAAATACCGATAAATATCCAATTGATTTATTTAAAATTTAAATAATTATCAATAACACAATGATTATCATCAAGAAAACCTTCTAGAATTTGTATTTGGACGTAAAATCATTTAAAAGAATAACGTCGGAGTGTTAAAATCCAATCGGTTCTATGAAGAGCCAATTGGCTCTTCGCAAAAGAAGTATTAAAATTTGCAGGTTAGTTTCTAATTTTGCAAAAATTATAGTTTTGACCAAACTTAATTTTTTCTAATAATTAGGTTCAAATTGATTTTAAAAAAGTAATTCCAGTTGGATTAACCTCGACTATAGTCTTAAATTCACCTATCCTTCACTTTCCGAGAAGCAAGAAAATAGTAACTCTCATTAAAGGGTTTTTCATTTTTCACTAAATATCTAGATCCGGAAAAGGGGTGCTGATAGCTACCTCCGATTTGTTGAAATTTATGAGCATGCAAATGCGTTAAATAAATAGAGATAAATTATAAATGCTAAGGATATGGCAAAATGATATGTGCGAGATGTAGAAGCCATGCATCGTACGCTTGAATTTCGATTATTGACTCGATGTGGGGCCACACTAGCTTGGGTTAAGGACTTCGCCTGCTTAGGATTCTGCTCCACTATGGAACTGCTGATTTTACTCCATTAGGGATTTGAGGACTTCGCCTGCTTAGATTTGAGGACTTTGCCTGCTCGGGTTTGAGAACTTCACTTGCTTGGGTTTGAGGACTTTGCATGCTTGGATTTTGAGGACTTTGCTTGCATTCTAGAAAACTATGCCTACTTAATTGGTGATTGCAAAGAGTTCCCTATGGCTACTTTCCATTCTAGGAAAAAAATTATCGCTCCAGGTCGACTTGGTAATTTTCTAATTTCAGGTACTTAAATTAAACTTTCCTACCTTGGGGTACAATTTGACTTGTTTTAATGCTTTCCGGAAACTGTACTGGCATTTGGCCCGTCTTTGGTTAAAATGTAATTTTACTAAATCAGGGACCTAACTTGTAATTTTTTTTTAAATTTCCCCTCAGAGTGTCATCTAGGCTTCTTTGTGTCTTTTGTGGATTTACACCAATTTTTGGACTAAAATTCAATTTTGATAAATCAGGGACCTTAATAACATTTTTACCCCTTCCTTAGGACATATATATAAGCTTATCCATTCTTCTTTCTTCACCTTACCCATTTCCTTAATTTTATCTTTAAAGCTCTTTTTGCTCTTTCTTTGATTTCTTACTCAATTCTCAGCCGATTTTCATAAAATCAGTCTCTAAATGGTAAGTTCATCTTCTAGATTCATTGAATGCACCCTCACTTGCACCAAATTGGGGGTTTACCGCCTTGATTTTCTGCCAAAATGACCTTGGACTTGTGAAAGGATAGAAGATTCCTCTTCTAGCTAATTTGAGCACACATCACGCCTTTTGAGCTGTCAAATAGGTAATTCTTAATTTAAACTTCATTTTTTACGAGTTAGAAACTTAGTATACATGTTAATTACTCAAAACATATGAGAAGTTATGAAAAATTGAAGAAAATTATGGAAACCTAACCTATACAGTCGATCAGCTATATGTACAACCGATTGGCACTACATAGTGCTGATTCAGCTCTACATAGGCCGAAGAAAAGGTATTTTAGGATTTTTTCATAAAAATAACACCGGATAGATGGTTAGTTACCTCCTTAAAGTCTTTTGTATGCGAGTGATGCTTAAATACCTGCTTCTTACCTTCTAAGGCAACGTAGTGCTGATCCGGTTCACTAGAAACTTTTACGGTACACATAAGTTGTTCGATGAGCTGCCTAGCTCGGTTCAAGCCAGGATTGGGGACATTGGCTTTCATTGGTTCGTGGCCACGGTTCCCTCGGTTATCGAGAGAGTTGATCACACCTCGGCTTTACGCCTTGCTTGAGAGGTGGATGGATACGACACACACCTTCCATAACCCTGTTGGTGAGCTGACTCTTTCTCCCCTTGCATTTTCTACTATTACTAGCATCGACTTCTCTAGCGCTCTTGTGCCTTTCGACAATGCGATTCACTATCGGCGTTCTGATGCTCGAGAGTGCTTCATCATGGACTTACTTGGGTTCTTGTCGACACTAAAGAACATGAGATGCATTGCTTACCAGTGCATGCATCCCTTTCCACTACTGGGGCTTCATTCATTGGAATGCTCAGGAAGTTGACTAGATGGCCCGGGCTTTTTTGGTGTACCTTTCCGGTACGACCTTGTTCAGCGACTCCGAGAACTCCCTGATCTTTCATTACCTGACACCTTTGCGAGACCTGAACCAGGTTTTTTCTTATGACTAGGGGCATGTGGCTCTCGCGTACCTCTATCATTAGATGGACGTCACTGTCCTTGGTAGTAAGAGGATTTACGGCTTCTCGCATACAGTCCATGTAAGCTACTCTGACTTCTTTTCCTTTAGTTTCTTTTATATAAATATTATACTGACTCTTTGTTCTTCCAGGATTGGGCCTTAGAGACCGGCCTTCTGGTGGGCTCACAGCCCATCTACACTTCACGAGCTTTTGCTCACCTAAGCTGTTGGGACTCGAGCAGGACTGTTACTCTAGAGTGGTTGCAGGTCCACGTGCACTGCATGTGGATCAACAGTCTGAATTGGGACATGGTAAACACAACTCTTTAGTTATATTTATGTCTTATTTATATTGTTACTTACCTTTTTTGGCTTGTAAATTTAGAGCGATTGGCTGCAGAGAGCGAAACCAATGGGAGCCTTTTATGCTGCCTACAGCCGACCTTGAGCATAGGAGAGTGCTACTGGCAGGGCCTGCCTGTTGGGCTTGGTACCTTGGTGAGAGGATTTATGGTTGGGAGCGAGGTCCCAAGAGGCCTCGAGTTCCTTTATCTCCTCGACTCTCTATGTTCTATATAACAGATCTTGTCGGAGATGAGGTGGCTAAATGCTTGAATGGGTACGATGAGCTTGAAGACTTTACCATCCGAACACAGCTGACTAATTACACCTCATTCATCCTATAGTTGCTGGGAACTTTACCTCTTAGTGATGATGCCATCGTCCAGGTATTTTCTCATATTAGCTTAGAATTCCTCTTTTTATCATGTACTGCTTTATTATTCACCTATTTATGGCTTGTTCGCCAGGCCCCTATTGCTCACGAGCCAACTGAAGGACGGTCTTCTCGACACACTCGGCCTTCCCATATTGCAGGCTCATTCGCTGATGTGACTTTCGAGGCACCACCTACGACTACGTCAAATGTGGTTTCGAAAAAGTTCTAGAGACAATCCAAACAAAGAATCATGTTTTATCTTATTCAATTACCTAATCACAGTATCAAAAGATCTAAATATCAATCCTATAACATGTTTCTAATCAAATCTAAAATCCTAACTGGCAAACATCAAATCTAAAAAAAATCTTAAGTTCTTATTATCAAATTTAAAACCCTATTAACATGCATATTAGTAATAACCTAATCTAATCATATTTATCAAAGATCAATACCCTAATCATGTTTCTAAGAACAAATAATATAAAAATGCAAAAGGATGAATGAAAAAAACCAATTTTTATGATGAATGTGGGTATATGGTAGAAAGGACCTTCAAGTTGTCACCGTGAATATTGGATTTGCGAATCTCACGCGACGATGATGTAGTTGAATCGAAAATAGGGTAGGAATGCAGAGCTAGATCTGACTTTGAGAAATCTTCTATTAATTGAAAAACGTTTCCAAAAACACTCTTTCTTAAGTGATTTGTTTCCTAAAACGGCTCTTTCTCTAGTAGCTTAGTTTTTTAATGATAACTAAGATTAACAGTGCTTTTCCTTTTTTTTGTTCTTTTTGATTTTCTCTTTGTTCTTTCTTTCTCAGTGTTTCTTCTATATCAATTTAACTCTCAATCAAATTTTAGTTCTTGATTCCATCCTAAAACCCTAGATACCTTTTTTTTATTTATAGAGGTAGGGCTTGAAAGGAAACCTTAGAGAAAGCGATAAGTTTTTTAGGAAATATTAATTTATTTAAAATTTAAATAAGTATCGATAAAACAATGATTATTGTCAAGGAAACCTTCTAAAATCTGTATTTGGACGTAGAATTGTTTGAAAAGATGAAGTGTTAAATTCCAATCGGTTTATGAAGAGCCGATTGGCTCTATAGAGGAAGTTTTAAAATTTGCAATTTAGTCCATGATTTTGTAAAAATTACCGTTTTGACCCTTAAATTTTATGATAATTAGGGCAAAATTGATTTCAAAAAAGTAATTTCAGCTGGATTAACCTTAATCTTAGCCTCAAATTTGCATGTCCCTCACTTTTCGAGACTCGTGAAATAGTAACTCTCGTCATAGAGTTTTTCATTTTTCCTTCGATACTTGGATCCGAAAAAGAGGTGCTGACAGTAACCAAATTTTATTTTATTTTATTTTTAGTATCAAATCTTAATTTATATTATTTTGGTACCTAAATTTTGTAACTATAGTATTACTGAGATATAATGGAGTGCTAAATTTTACCTATGGCAATCAAAAGCTACACATTGGTAATAACGTTTGCTCTTGTTAACGAGAAATCTTAAATTCTCTCCTTTGTACTAGGTGAGTTTTCGTCTTTATGGTCAGTGTAATGAGATGGTTATCCCTGTTATGTAATCCATGACTAGGTACTTCTTCCATGAATAAAAAAAAGACTACATAGTAGCCATTTAATATTCAACTCAATTTTAAATCATAAGTTCCATTAATTCTAGTCATTTTTCAATTAATATATTACAATTTCTAGAGTTAAGATTAGAGGTTAACTTTTGAGAGGAAAATAACTAAAATTAGTGAGACTTATAATTTAAATGAGTTGAATACTGAGTAGTTGTCATGTAGCTTTCATATTGTTATATAAGCAATAAATCGTCTATATTCATCTCTCAATGATACTATAATTGAAATTTGAATACCACAGTGATATAAATTAAAATTTTGTTTTCAAAATTAAATAAAACAAAAATTTAGTTGATAAAAGTTTAGTCACTTAACTTGTTTATAACTATTTGATCCTAAACAAATATCTGATTTATTAGTGATAAAAATAATCATAAAATCTAGACTGATCAAATAAAGATTTAAAATATAAATAAAATATTAATATTAAATAAATATTATGATTATAAAATTTTATTTCTATTCAAACTTACTATAAATATTAAAAGTTAGATCTAAATCCTTCAAGTTAAATTATATATTTTTTAAAGTCATTATAGTACAACTAAAAATACCCTACCATTGTCATCCTTAGTCAATATCTAAAAAGTATTATTGTTAATGAGCTTAGATTTAATTTTTAATAATGTAATACCTTGTCATTTTCGTCCTTAGTCAATACCTTAAAAGTATTTTTTTCTCGAATAAGTTTAATGAGTTTTGATAATGTTGTCCCCTTTTAAATGAGTTGACTTAGCATTGCACCATCTAATAGTTATTTTTTTTTTCTTTTTTCATTCTAGTTTAAATATAATTTATTTTTAAATTATTTATAATATCTTTTATTCATTAATAACATATTATGACCTATTATAAAATTTTCACCTTTTTATTGAATAATTATTTTTTATAGAGAATGGTAAATCTTTTATTCTTGAGAGAATAAAAACACTAATTGATTAACGATAAAATAAAAATAGATAAACATAAAAAAATACCATTTGTCAACTTAGAATATGTGATTCTTTTTTAGACAACAAAAGATATTTAGTTAAAAATTATAATAAAAAGAAGTATTTCACCATTAAAATATATCAATTAGTAAAAATTTAGCTATCTTTATTTCGATCAGCCGTCATTATTATATTTTTCGTATTTGATAATATGAGTTTAGAGCTTAATAACTTAAAATATTATTGTTTGACTGTTAGATCGATTTCATCATATCAATGATTTCCTAAATCGTGATTCTACGGCCAAATAATTGAATGAGAAGTTGTTGAGCTCCATACTCATGTGATCAAACACATGCTACTTGATAATGATGGTTGATTGAAGTGAAGGTGGCTAAATCCTTACAGATCGATACTTTTTAACAATGAGATTTTTTTTGTCACGATTTGTAACTATATTTGTCTAAAAAAAAAATACTTACTCTAAGTTGTAAAACAGTGAAGCCACATGGTATTTCTTTGTACTTATCCCAAATAAAAAGTATGTGCAATCAATAAATACAAACAAGAATTCTCAGTTGAATAGCAAAAGCTTATGTTCATATTCTTCAATGTTGACAAATTGACTATTTGTGCACTCCACTAAGTAGCTATATAAAACTAAAAATTGATTATTTGGTCTTTGTGCGAGTTCAACTATAAGAACATCAACAAAAAAGGTTTTACTACAAACACTTCAATTTTACTAGATTTCACAAATACTTCTAAAAAGGAAAAATCAAATATCATCGCCAACTCTATAGAGAGAATCAAATATTCCATGAACTCCATAAAGGAAATTAAATACTCTATGAAGAAAATATAGAAAATTCTAATAATCAATAAGAAAATAAACAAGTATGAAAGATCTGTATTTATAGAATTAAACAGAGAAATACGAAATATAAAGAATAAGAGACCACTGCTGATTTAAAAAATAATCGACGGTGGGCCAAAAGTAAGAATTTAAACGAAGAACATTGAGAAAAGAAAAGTAGAAAGAAAAGAATTTTTCTAGTATTTTCAGACATTATTGATCTTTTTTTTATTTTGAGTTCTAATATAATAGTTCTTTTTATTTGACTTTCAACTAATATGAATAGTAACATTATCTCCTTGTCTGAGAGAACTTCCTCTTATTCAATCTTATTGGCTTAGCCTAAAGAGTTAGCTGATGCTGATTTGGTAGTGTCAACTAGGCGATTCTTAATAGCTTCAACAACAAAGATTATTAGACATGAAGATAAGATGAAGATGGTGGGATGAAGCAGTCTTACCGTAACTCAGGCCCCTTTCGCCACTCGGAAGTGAGAAAGCGAGCAAAAAGTTGACAAAATAGAAGAATGAAAAATATATTGTAGGTGGTAATTTTGAGCGCACACCCAAGTGTCTTTAGTGAATACGGCACTGCAAGGCTTTTCAACCTAATTGAGAACACGCAAACTAATCACAAAGACTAGCACGGAGATAAGAATCGCCACCTGGATATAATTCATTGGGACATTTTTACTAATGAGTGATGTTTCTCGATTCCATAAGGAAGCTTACACATAGATCCAAAGATGGATCTAGAGCCAACTTCCTTATTTGTTCATTTTTATCTTTAATTTTATTGTTTAACATGTTATTCCATATAAATTCAATAATTATATTATTACACATCAAGCAACATATTTTAGGTGTAGCCTAATTCCCAATTATATTGTTAGCCTAAATTAACTATCAATTATGTACAAATAGGCCCACCTAGTCTAGCCCAATTACAAATTATACTTTAATTATCAAGTTTTTAACCTAAATGGCTACATCTTACATGCCAAGACTTGATTCAGTGATCCTATTCTAATGAGTTAATTAATTAACTAAACATGGCAAAGTCACTAAATATAATTGGATTTTAATTTAAGTCCAAACTTACTAATATGTTAACCTAATGGACTATAAATTATATGTCAAAGTCCACATTTTAGGACCTCAGTCTAGATGTTCAATTTTAGTTAACAGTCATATAATAATTCTTTGCGATTACCATAATAAAGTAAAAAAATAAAACAAAATAAAGAAAGCAGTAAATCTAATTATTAAAACTCTTCTTACAACTAATAAACTTAAGGAAAATGACTAAAATAAGTTAAAATTGGCAAAAATCAGTAAAAGGACTAAAAAATTCGTGAATTAGGGCAATTTAGGATGAACAACTGATTGATGACATTATAGCGCATAGCCAATTTGTGACATCACAGAGCCGATCGGATTAGCGCAGAGCCGAGTTGGCTCTACACAAACCGATTGGTCTTGAGGCTTAATTATGGTCAGTTTTGTAATTTTTCGATCCTCCCCCACCCAAAAGCCAATTTAACATGCACAAGAGATAAAAATATTATTAAGACTAAAAAATATGAAGTATAAATCATAACAAAACAAATCAAATTAAGTCAGAAATCATAAAAATAATATAAACCCTAGAAAATAAAAAAACTGATAGAAGGCAAATAAAACTTCACATGGTAGATCCTAGATTTCAAACATGCAGCCCTAGAAATTCAATATTGATCATATAATCAAAAGAATAAATCTAACATATCACCCTAACTATTCCACAGATTCAAAACCCAATAGAAAACATATTATTATATTCAAAACCTAATATGTACATATTATCAAATTGAAAATCGATCATACATAAATATTATAGAGACATATAATACTATTAAAAATCTAGATTTGATCACATAAGTCATATAAGACATTTGAAATCGATCCTAACATGCTTCTAAAATCATAGAATTAAAGAAAAGGCAAGAAGATGGTGATAATGTTGGACTTTGGAATCCTTAGGTTGTTACCACAGTTTGCTGATCTACGAGTTTCTAGAGATGATGAGGTGGTTGAATCGAAGATTGGTTGAGAATCTAATGTTATTTCAGGCTTGAGAAAAACTTCTACCATTCAAGAAGAAAACTTTCCTAGTCTTGAGTTCTTTCTTAGTGACTTGTCTCTCTAATTACTAGAAAAACTCTTTGCTTAGTCGAATTAGGTTTTTAGTATTTTTAGTAACAATAACCTATAATCGATGTAAATAACTGTAGACTTAGGACTTAATAATGTATTTATAAAGGTAGGGTTTTAGGATACCCTAGATATATTAGATAAGTATTAATTATTTAAAATAAAAATTTTCGATTATCTTTCCCTTTTATCAAATAAATATCTAATAAAACAAAATAAGATCTTTTAATTCAAATAATTATCATTAGAAATATCTAATAATTATCACAAATCACTTCTAGAAATTTATTTTCATCAATTTCAACATTTTAAGTAAAAAAGTATGAAAAACGACATTGAATCTCAAAAATAGCCATTCAGTTATGCACAGAGCCGATTCTGCTGTACATAGAACCGATTGCCTTTGTGAGCAAAAAGTTTATGAAATTTTAGTGACTTAGTCCTTAAAATTCCAAAAACTGCCATTTCATCCCTCAAACTTAATTTTTTCTACCAATTGAGCCTAAATTGATTCTAAAAAAAGTAATTTTAGTTCAGTTATTTCAATCCTAACTTAGATTCGCCCATTCTCAGTCTCTCGAGACTCGAGAAAGGTAGTAACTTTCATCATTGGATTTTCTATAATTCTCTCGGTATCTAGATCTAGAAAATGGGTGTTGATAGCTTCTCCCGATTTGTCAAGATTTATGCAAATAAACTTTAAATAAATCGAGATAAAGCATAAATATCAAGGATAAAGTTAAAAGAATATAAGTGTGAGTTGTAGAAGCTACATTTCAAAAGCTCGAGCTAGTGAATAATTTCTGACTTTGATTTAGAGGCCACAATCGTTGATTCTCGAAGACCTCTTTTCATGATAATTATAGCTATGTGAGCTATAGAACTATGCATCGTAAGCTGGTGCAGAATTTCTAACTTTGATTTAGGGACCATACCCATTACATTTTGAAGACCTCCTCTTAAGATAATTGTAGTTAAGTGAACTGTAGAAGCCCTACTTTCTAGGCTAGTGTTGGTGCAGACTTTCTATTTAAATTTGATTTAGGGACCACGCCCAATGATTTAGTGACCATGTCCATTAATTTAGGGAACCACGCTCGATGATTTAGAGGCTATGCTGGATGATTTGGGAACCACGCCTATTGATTTGGGAACCATGCCTGATGCTTTTGGGAACCATGCCCATTGATTTTGGATCCATGCCCGTTGATTTTGGAAACCACGCCCAATAATTTAGGAATCACGCTTGATGATTTATACTTGTAGAGACTTTCCTCTAGCTTTTTTTGTCACTTTCCACTTCAAGATGAAATTATTTTGTAATGTTTCGCCTCAGTTTGTGATTTGGTATGTAGTTTACTTTCTTGGATTACTTTTGCTTTGGAATATGAATTGATGACCTTCCACTTCGAAAGGTAAACCTGATAATCTTCGTTTTAGAAAGTAAACTTAGGTGCAGATCAACCATTTTTCTTTTCTTCACTTTTCTATTGTGGACGATGATTTCAGGCGCGCACCCAAGTGTATTTAGTGACTACGGCATTGTAAGGCTTTTTAACCTAATTGGAAACATGCTAACTAGTCACAAAGACTAGCATAGAGATTGGAGTCGCCACCCAAGTAACCATGATACTTTTACAAATGAGTGATGTTTCTCGATTCCACAAGGAAGGTTACGTCACAAATCCAGAGATGGATCAGGAAGCCAACTTCCTTATTTGTGTATATTTGTCTTTATTTTTATTGTTTAACGGGCTATTCCCTGTAAATGCAGCACAATATTTCTACACATCAAGCATTACAGTATGTGAAGTCCACCTAAGTCTAGCCTATTTTATTGAGCCCAACCCATACTCCAAGTTATTAACCTAACTTACTAATTAATTATATATAAAGCCCAATTAGTCTAAGCCCAATTATAAGTTATGCTTTAATTTCCAACATTTAAGCCTAATGGATTTCTTTTTTTATGAAAATGCCCAATTCAGTAATCTTAAATTTAATATGGCTCAATTAATTCTTTATGAAAAAACCCATTAAGTCTATACAGATTTTAAATTTAGCCCAACATACCATCTCCTTAACCTATTAGACTATAATTTTCATGCCAGGTCCAATTTTAAGGCTTAGTGTCTATATATCCAGTTTTAATTAGGCGATCAAATAACATATATTTGGCATACATCTAAAATAAAGTAAAAATCAAAAGAAGAATGCATAAACTAAGTTATAGTGCACAAAAAATTACCAAGAAACGCATAAAATTCCAAAAATAGAGCCAAAATTGGTGCAGAGCGGATACGCACTGCACAATGCCGATCGACTCTAGGGTTTGGTAATGACCAATTTTGCATCTAACCTTCAATTCTCTTGCCTGGAAGCCAATTTAACATGCACAAGAGATAAACACATGATTAAAACTCGAAAAGAATAAGGCTAAAGACAAAAAAAATTAATTAAGCAGAAAATATAAAATAATACAAACCCTAGACAGGAAACTGACAGAAGGTAAATAAAGCTTCATATGACAGATTCTAGATTTTAATCATGTAGACCTAAAAACTTGATGTAATCACATAATTATTAAAGAAAAGCCATAAACCTAACATGCTACTCTAAATATTTCAATTATCATGTCCAAAACCAAATACATTCATATTATCAAGTTCAAAATCTAAAACATTTTATATTATTATATTCAAAACTCAACATATATAAACATCATAGAAACATATAGAACTATTTAAAACCCTAGATTTAATCATATAAAGAGGTATAAAGCATTTGAAATCAATCCTAATATGTTTCTAGAATTATAAAATAAAAGAACTAGTAAAGGAAAAATAGATGTTGATGATGCTGAATTTTAGAGAACCCTCAGGTTGTCACTGTAGATTGCTGATATGCGAGTCTCTAGAGATAATGAGATGGTTAAATTGAAAATGAGATGAGAATCCACTATTGTCTAGGGTTGAGGGAATCTTCTATCATTCTAAAAAACTTTTCTAATTCAAAGCTCTTTCTTAGTGACTTTTTTCTTTGTTTCCTAAAATTCTTTGCTTAAATGAATGTCTAAAGTAATGAGGTTTGTTGCTTAATGAATGTAGCTCTGCTAGACCTAGAGCATATTGCTCTATTTGTAGCAATAAGGTTAGGAAATTCTAGATGTATTAGAATAGTGTTAATTATTTAAAATAAAAATCATCGATTATCTTTCCCTTTTATCAGATTAATATATAATAAAATAATAAAAAATCTTCTATATTCAAATAATCATCATTAAAAATATTTAGTAACTATCACAAATCACTTCTATAAACTTATTTTCATCAATTTCAGTGTTCAAGTAAAAAAATATGCAAAAAAATGGCGTCGAATCTAAAAAAAAGCCAATCGGCTCTATTTGTGAGTAGAGAGTTTGAGAAATTTTGGCAATTTAGTACCCGAACTTGCTAAAATTATCGTTTTACTCTTGAAAGTTAACTTTTTCTAACAATTGAGTCTTAATCGATGCTAGAGAAGTAATTTTGATTCAATTACTCAACCCTAACTTGAATTCGCCCATCCTCAATCTCTCGAGACTTGAGAAAGATAATAACTTTCATTATTAGGTTTTTTGTAATTCTCTCGATATCTGGATTCAGAAAATGGGTACTAACAGATGTCACAAGTTAGTGGCATATATACAAGTATATAGAAATCCAGCAAAATTAGTGAATGTGCGTGATATGCATGTAATGCATTTCTAAAAAGGCATTCTGGTGCTTGTCAATATCAACACTTTGAGATTTCCATCACCTACTCTTGTACACATGGGATGGTGCCTAATAGTCAATACTATAATTGATTCATATCAAAGATCTTATAGTCATGGTGACAACAGGAGGTGTAGATTCAGAGATAACTCAAGTATGCTAGGACTGAATAATTTTGCCTGGAGGCTGTATTGATACTTATGTAATGATAATTGGCTTTGCCACAATCTTATGTAGATAACAACAAAATCTCTTTTCTTTTCTTACTTTTATGTCTTAACTTTTGCCTAAGCCGTCCTTTCAAGTTTTTAACTCATTAAACTATATTTTTGCCTAAGCCACCCTTTTGGATTTTTAACTTAGCATTTTATTTTCTTTATATTTTTTTTCTCTTGTTTCTTTTTTTTTTCTCTTTTTTGTAGATTTGGTTATTCGAGTACTTGCAGTCTCTTTTGTCAAGCTTGTAGATGATTCTACTGGTTCTCAAGATTTTCCTTGAGATAAGCCTTGCATGTTTCAGGATTAGAACAACAATATTTAATCTAGAGGTCATTGCTTCAAGGTTGTAATTAATGTAATGAGGGTTGAATTTGGCCTTCTTGCTTTGCCCCTAGTGTGTTACCTTAAATTCAATCGTGCGTATCAAATACTATTTTTCTCTTTTTCTTTTTTCTATTCTCACTTTTTCTCTCTTCAAAAGTTATATTATGTGTAGTAGAAATATACTTAAGATTGTCATTTATGCCTAGATTAAATAAACTAAATCAAATAGAACTAATTTCAAATATACTTATGTAATAATCATTGTCATGCAAAATACAATCAAGATAAACATTATAAAATAAGCAAAACCAAAGTTATATCACTAATTCTAAAAGCATAATCATATTTTTGTGTTAAAACAAAACAAGAGCTAAATCTTGTGAAGCTTCATCATCTTTAGATGGTAGCTTTTCAATCTCTGTACCTTCAAAATTTTCCATGCTCCAACTAGCTTTAGCATTTTCAATTTCTTATACTTGTAAGTCATCATCATACAAGCCTGCGAAGGTCTTGGGCTTCATCATTTCATAGCTCTTCCACCCATGATAGGAGAATATTTTGGACTATCATCTAAACTTGATCCTTTTCAAAAGGCTTGTTCTTTATTAAAACTGCTTTGTTTCTCCATCTAGTCAAGAAGTCATAAAAAGATTCATTTGGCTTTTGCTCCGTTGATTCTAAATCTCTTATAGGACTTCTAGGTGAACATTGTAGTCATATTGCTACATAAAAGCATCACAAAGCTTTTTCCAATCAGACTTGATGAGCTTTCCAAACCATGGTACCAGTTCACGGCCAGCCCTTCTAATGATAGTATAAATAACTTAATGATTTGGGTCTTAGCCAAATGAATAGTACTTATGATAATAGCATATTGCATTAAATACACCTTTGGATCTCCATTTCCATTGAACTTTTACATTTCAAGCATTTGAGATTTGAGAGGCAACTTGTCTTCTCCAATCAGCATCAGTTCATCGAAATTAAAGGTTGAATCTAAAACCTTAATCTTTCAGTATATCTTACATCTTATCAAGCCTTTTAGTCAAACTTTGCAAAATCTCAGATTCTATAACAGTAGTTGGAGAAGGTGCTCACCATGTAGTCTTCTAAATTCGATAGGTGCTCACCATCTGCTTCCACATTATGAGTAGTTATTACAGTAGTTGTAGGGCAGTAGTTGTCTTTTGGATAGTCTGTTTTCTAAAAATCTTAGCCAAAGCTTATTAGAGTTCCTCTCGGATCATAATCCTTAGGTCATCCATAATTGCAGTCTTGATAGCATCAATGTCTTGCACATGGGCCATCTTTATTTCAACATCTAAAGTATTACTTCTTGGGCTCTTGTCTTGATTGCTAGTAAGAAGGGCCCTTTTAATATCTATTCTAGCTTGCCACCCTCTTGTCTCTTCCAAACCAAAGGTGATAATTTTATGTGGCTAAAAAACAAGGTGTTAGTATGGTGCATGATGCACGTGCTATGCAAAAGGTCAAAGAGAAAGGGTTAGCATACACAAATTCATTATACAAAACATCCTTTCGACCTTATTTCTCCCACACACGGTTCATAGTGAGTCCTTTTTTCTTAGGATTTTGGGCTTGGGCTTCCTACCAACAGGGGATAGTAGGTCCGAGCGCATGCCATAATCTCTTAAAGCAGATTTAAAATCAAACAAGGCAATGATTTTCAATATAAGTATGAAGCATGCATATTTTGGGCATAGGGCTTGATTCCATATGTTCATGGACTAAGGTTTTTCAATATTTAGGCTTAAGTACTTATAAAGAGAAACATCTTGAATACCAAGCAATAGGGTTCCCAAGGGAGATTACTACTATCATTACCATGAGTTGAGTCTTGGGTAAGGATAAAAGGCTCCCACAAGTAAAAAAAAAATGTTCTTTCTTGGCTTGTTTTCCCACTTAAGGGTCAATGCGACAAAGAAAATCCACTCATTACTTATGAGTGATGGTTAGCAAATATCATAATTCTAGAATTCGAGTGGAACCAAAGAACCATTGACCGACGTCGTTAGGGCTATAAGGACCAAAGTGCATAATGTGTGAAAATAGTGTAGTGATGTAAGAACCACTCGTTAAAATTAAAGACAAAGATACACTAAAATCAGCTTCTCTTATTCTAAGTGGAGTCGCCACTGTGGCCGATAGTTTTGGGGGGGCACCTAAGTATCTTTAGCGATTACAGCACTGGAAGGCTTTTTAATCTAATTGGAAATACGCTAACTAGTCATAGAGACTAGCCGTAGATGGGAGTCGCCACCCGAGTAATTCATCGGAACAATTTTTCTAATGAGTGATATTTCTCGATTCCATAAGGAAGCTTACGTCATAAATCCATAGATGGATTCAAAAGCCAACTTCCTTATTTGTGTATTTTAATTTTATTGTTTAACGGGCTATTCCCTATAAATGCAACAATCATGTTATTACACATCAAGCACTACATGCGAGGTCTACCTAAGTCTAGCCCATTGTAGGTTTAGCCAAATTCCCAATTGTATTCTTAACCTAAATTGACTATTCAATTATGTACACAGAGGCCCACCTAGTCTAGCCCAATTATAAATTATGCTTTAATTACCAAGTGTTTAACCTAAATAGGCTACATCTTACATGCTAAGACTTGATTCAGTGATCCTATTCTAAGTGAGTTAATTAATAACTAAACACGGGAAAACTCACTAAGTTTAATTATATTTTAATTTAAGCCCAAACTTACCAGTATGTTAACCTAATGCACTATAAATTGCATGCCAAAGTCCAAGTTTTAGGACCTAAGTCTAGATGTCCAATTTTAGTTAATAGTCATATAACAATTATTTGCCATTATTAAAGAAAAGCAAAAAAATAAAACAAAATAAAGAAAGTAGTAAATCTAATTATGATAACCCTTCCTACAACTAATAAACTTAGGAAAAATGACTAAACTAAGTTAAAATTGGCAAGAATCAGCAAAATGGCTCAAAAATTCAGGAATTAGGGCAATTTGGGAAGAACATCGGATTGATGACATAATATAGCTGATTCGGCTTAGTGCACAGCCGAATGGTGACATCATAAAGCCTATCGACATAGTTCAAAGCCGTGTCAGCTTTAAGCTTGATTATGCTTAATTTTGCAAATTTTTTTATTGTCCCTCGCCCAAAAGCCTATTTAACATGCACAAAAGATAAAAACATGATTAAAATTCAAAAATATGAAGCATATTTCATAACAAAACAAATCAAATTAAGCCAAAAATTATAAAAATAATACAAATCAAAGAAAATAAAAAAAAACTAGTAGAAGGCAAATAAAACTTCACATGGCATTATCCTAGATTTCAAACATGCAGCCTTAGAAATTCAATATGATCATATAATTAAAAGAATAAATCTAACATATCACCCTAACTATTCCAATCATCAGATTCAAAACCCAATAGAAAACATATTATCATATTCAAAACCTAATATGTTCATATTATTAGATTCAAAATCCAACATACATAAAGATTATGGAAATACATAAAACTATTAAAAACCTAGATTTGATCACATAAGTCATATAAAACATTTGAATTACATCCTAACATGTTTCTAAAATCATAGAATTAAAGAAAAGGCAAGAAGATACTGATGATGCTGGATTTTGGAAGCCTCATGTTATCACTGTAGCTTGCTGATATGCGAGTCTCTAGAGATGATAAGGTGGTTGAATCGAAGATTGGATAAGAATCTAGTATTATTTGAGACTTGAGAAAAACTTCTACCATTTAAGAATAAAACTTTCATAGTTTGGAGTTCTTTCTTAGTGACTTGCCTCTGTAATTACCAAAAAACTCTCTACTTAGTCGAACTAGGTTTTTAGTATTTTTAGTAACAATAACCTATAATTGATGTAACTAACTTTGGACTTAGGACTTAATGATGTATTGATAGAGGTAGGATTTTAGGAAACCCTAGATGTATTAGATAAGTACTAATTATTTCAAATAAAAATCATCGATTATCTTTCTCTTTTATCCGATTAATATCTAATAAAATAAATGAAATCTTTTATATTCAAGTAATTATCACTAGAAATATCCAATAATCATCACAAATCACTTCTAGAAACTTCTTTTAATCAATTTCAACGTTTTAAGTAAAACAAGTATGAAAAACAACGTCGAATCTCGAAAAATAGCCAATAGGCACTATGTAGAGCTGACTCTACTCTATGCTAAACTGATCAGCTCTGTGTAGAGCCAACTTGTTTGTATATAGAAGCTGAATCGGCCGTTTGCAGAGCTAGTTAGCTTTTCATAGTGCCGATTGGCTTTATAAGCAAAAAGTCTAGAAAATTTTAGTGATATAGTCCTTAAACTTGCAAAAACTGCCATTTCAGGCCTCAAAACTTAATTTTTTCTACCAATTAAGTCTAAATTGATTTTAGAGAAATAATTTTGGTTTAGTTATTCTTGACCCTAACTTAGATTCGCTCATTCTAAATCTCTCGAGACTCGAGAAAGACAGTAACTTTCATCATAGAGTTTTTCATAATTTCCTCAATATCTAGATTCGAAAAATGGATGCTGACATACATGTTTTAAATATTAAAGGTTAAGTAGTAAAAATACATGGGTATATAGTAATTACCCCTTAAGAGATAGAAACAATGAGATAATTAATCATAATTGTTTACATTATAATTTTTCGGCCCAATAAGTAAATGACTGAGGCCTATGAAATAATAAATCCTAGCCAAAAATTAAGTATCATCTGTAGTTAATTATTGATTAAGGAATTCAGTTAAAATAATTATTTTAGTTCTATTTGTCAACACTTATTTTTTCAGATCTAGATATCGAGGGAAGTACGAAAAAGCTTATGATAAAAGTTACTGCCTTTCTCGAGTCTCAAAGATTAAGGAGGGGTAAAATCTGAGTAAAGGATGGGAAAAATTGGACTTAAAATTACTTTTTCTAGAATCAATATAGACCTAATTGATAGAAAAAATAAAGTTTGAGGGTAAAACGATAGTTGTTTACAAGTTTAAGGACTGAATCATTAAAATTTTTAAAACCTTTTGCTCTAGAGCCAATCGACTATGTGTACTACTGAATCAACTCTACAATTGCTGATTGGCTTAGCATAGAGCCGAATCGGCTCTATACAGAGCTGATTGGCTCTGCACAATGCTGTTTGGCCGTTATTCAAAATCTAATATCGCTTTACATATATTTTTGACCTAAAATGTCAAAAATTGGTAAAAGTAAGTTTCTAGAAGATAACTATGATAATTATTAGATTTTTAATGTTTATTATAATAATTTTTTGTAAATAAAAGATTTAACCCTTTTAATTTGATATTAATTCGATAAAGGGAAGGGATAATTATAATTTATTTTTTTTCAAATAATTGAATACTTATCTGTCTTTCCTAGGGTTTCCTAACCTTACTGCTATAAATAGATTGATACACCCCAGGTCTAGGGTTAGTAATATTTCTCAAGGCTTAGAAATAATAGAGATATATTGACATATACAGAGAATTAGTTTTTAGCAAGTCACTAAGAAAGAGCTCCAAATTAGAAAACCCATTGTAGAAGGACAGAGCTTTTCTAAAATCCCAAAGCCGAACTGGATTCTTAACTAATCTTTGATTGAACAACTTCCATATTTTTTGAGACTCATAAAATAATAGCCAACGGTGACAACCTAAGGGTTCCGCTATATCCACATTATCAACATCCTTTTCTCAATTGGTTCTTTTTATTTGTTTATAAAAACATGATTATGGATGTTTTTTTTTTAGTTTTTATGTATGATTCACATAATTAGACTAGAATTTCTTTCCATTTAACATGCTGATTTTTTTATGTTTTGAATATGATAATAGGAACATATAGGGTTTTGAATTTGATAATATAATTTTATTGGATTTTGAATTTGATAGGTTAATGAGTAGGTAGACATAATCGATTTATATTTCTATGCAAGTGAATTAAATTTTAGGCTATATAATTAAAGTTTGGGATCTGCCTTAGAATTCTATATTTGATTACTGCTAGTTTAATTTTTAGAGTTTACATATCCTTTTAGGATTTTCATTGTTATATTTCATTTTTTATGTTTTTCATTTTAATTTTATATGTTATAATTGAAAATTTTACCTATGCCCATGTGAAACTCAGTTCTATGCATGAAAAATTGAGGAAAATCGTAGGAGGACCACCTGAAGCCCCCTAGAGCCTCAGCTCTACACCTTGAGCTGATCGGTTGTGCATGACTTCAGCTTAATTTTCGAGTTTCTGATGTATTTTTGCGATTTTATGTTTAACTTAGTTTTTTAGGTGTTTTTCTTTCATTCTTTTAGTTGTAGGCGGGTTGTAATAGCTTGATTTACTTCCTGCACTTTACTTTTTGCTTTATTTTGATTGCGTGTCAAATTACCTACTGTATGATTCCCGAACTAAAATTGGACATATAGACAGTAGGCCTTAAAATTGGACCAGGCATGAAAAGTGTAGTCCATTAGGTTAAATAATGGTAGTTGGGCTTTAAAATCAACATAGACCTAGTAGGCTCTGTCATGTTTTAGTTAGGTTAATTGGGTCATACTTAGATTTAAGGTCACTTAATTTGGGCCTTTTTATAAAAAGTAGTCCATCTAAGCTTAAAGGATTGGAATCAAAGCATAACTTGTAACTGAGCTAGACTAGGTAAAGCCTTATGCATAATTAATTAGTAAATTAGGTTAATAACTTTAAATACGGGCCAGGCTTACTAAAATGGGCTAGACTCAAGTGGACCTTATATGCTGTAATGCTTAATGTGTATAAATATAATTGTTACATTTATAGGGAATAGCCCGTTAAACAATAAAATTAAAGACAAAGATATACAAATAAGAAAGTTGGCTTTCAGGTCCATTTCTAGATTTGTGGCGTAAGCTTCCTTATGGAATTGAGCAACGTGACTCATTGAAAAAGTGTGCCAACTCCCATCTCCATGCTAGTCTCTATGACTAATTAGAGTATTTCGGATTACGTTGAAAAGCCTTGTAGTGCCGTAGTCACTAAAGACACTTAGGTGCGTGCCTAAAACATCACCCACAGTGGCGACTCCATTAGGGATAAGAGAAGTTGATTCGAATGTATGTTTTTCTTTAATTTCATTATTTAACGAGTGATTCTTGTATCACTACAACATTATCACATATTGTGCACTTTGGTCCCTATAGCCCCGATGGCATCGGTTAGTAGTTCTTTGGTTCGATTTGAATATTGGAATTACAATATTGGTTAACCATCATTCACAAGTAATAAGTAAGCTTCCTTTGTTACATGGACCCTTGAGTTGGGAAACGAGTAAAGAAAGAGTATTCTTTACTTGTGAGAGCCTTTTGTCCTTACCCAAGACCCAACTCATAGTAA
Source organism: Ricinus communis (assembly GCF_019578655.1). Lineage (NCBI taxonomy): Eukaryota > Viridiplantae > Streptophyta > Magnoliopsida > Malpighiales > Euphorbiaceae > Ricinus > Ricinus communis. Next base: position 1,273,181 of record NC_063259.1, read on the forward strand.
TGTCTGTAGCAATCTCTCCTAGAAATCCTATTGCTTGCTATATGAGATATTTTCCTGTATAAGTGTTTTAAGCCTATATATGGAAAGGTCCTGGCCAAAAACACGTGGAATCAGGCCTTAGGCATGAAGATATAGAGGCTTTACCTTTATATTGGAAAATATCACATTGTCTATTTAAATTGCTTTGAGAGCTATTGGTATACGCCTCGAGCCTAATATCCCCTACTGATAGAAAGCCAAACCTAAAATCCTAGGGAAGAAAGAGTTACCATGAACTATGTCCGAGAGAGTTACCATGAAGATATGGAAGATTTACCCTTATATTGGAAAATATCACCTTGTTGTTTAAATTGCTTTGAAAGCTATTAGTATGCGCATTGGTACTTATTATCCCTTATTGATAGTAAGTCCAGACCAAAAATTCTAGGAAAGAGAGACTCACCTCGAACCATGTATTGGAGCAATAAGGTTGGAAGGATTGTTGTAATATACTTTGTGTATTTTTTGACTTTGATGTGTGATAGGCTATTTGTGTAGCTAAAATCTAAGGCAGTGAACCTATCAATACAGACTAGCACAAATGGTGAGTATCAAGGTCGTATTCTCGGGAAAGGATGATCCTAGACCTACTGCAGCGTCTTATACTATCTAATCTAAACAAAAAATTGATGAAGTATTATGCTATAATTAAATATGAACAAACGATTAACTAAATGTCATATAATCTGAAAGGATTTAGGAAAACACTTGAAGGAAAGAGCAAACCCCTAGGGACCTAAGCTAGTTGGATTTTAGTGGAGATAGAGATTATATTGATTACCAATTGCAACTACCCGTGGACAAATTCTTAACTGAATTCGGTCTCCCTCTCAAGATAATCGAATTCCTAAACCTAATAACCTAAAGTTGGAATCTCTTCCTAACGATCGATTATTCGATTAGCATTATTGCTTTAACCCGCCTCTATTAAGCTTTGTTAATTCTTAATCTGGCTAGTCAATTACCCTTATCTCTAAGTGATCATTAACCAGTTCTTGCTATTCAAATTTTTAATTACTAAATGAATTTCTCAATTACATGAAGCAATCTGAATACCACAACTCACAACATCTCATGAATAAAGTGATTTCTCATTAATAATGAAAGCAAGAAGAGACAAGCATTGATAATCTAAATCTCATTAGCATTAAAATCAATCCAACAACATAGAAACCCCAATGGGTTTGACAAATTTAGTTACTCATACTAATACGCAACACAAAGTAAAGAATAGATTCAGAAAAGTAAATTAAAGGCATCTACACCCTTCTTCTTCAAGTTGGATGAAAAACCCTAAATTTCCAATTCAGAATAGTAAACCCTAATTTGCCTCTTGAATGCTCCCAAATCTTGTCTTGATCTTCAATTTAATGTTAAAACAGTTGTAATCCTTCCTTCAATGGATGAAATGATCTTCTAAGGTTGAGTATTGAAGTCTGGAAGAAGATGGTCTAAGCTTGTATATGTGAAATCAAGTCAGAAAATCGAGCCCTAATTCAGCAAATCATTTTTGCCTATAAAATTCTTTCAGCATGGTCGTGGTCAAGCCCATGCTGATCAGCACGGGCGGAGTCCAGGCCGTGTTGGACCTCCGTGTTCCACATCTGTTGACTTCTTACTGGCCATGCCCTAGGCGGTGCTGAGCCACCACGGGCCGTGGTGGAGGCCGTGGTGGCTTCGGAAATCGTGCCAAAATGGCACTCTTGAAGGGCAACTATTTGATGGTTCAGAATGGCCGAAGTCTAGGCCGTGCTCAACCTTGGAATGCTAGTCCTTGCTCAATTTGATGGATTTTGGTTCGTAATTGCACGTATTTTCCTTGATTACTGATAATGTCCCTCGATAATGATCTGAAACGTGAAAGGAACCAAAACACAGGTGATTCTGGTATAAAACAAGATAACTATGCACAAAAATTTAAACAATTGGGCATGCAAATATGTATAAAATGATGCATATCAATGTGTTTGCTAGCTGTTTTATTGTGCTTATACATGCATCACGCATGCCATGCATCTCATGCATCATACTAACTCCTTATTTTGATTCCATTTTAGATTATCATCCTTAGTTAAGATAAGACAAGAAGGGTGTCAAGAGGACCCATTTCATTAACAATCAAAAGCTTAAGAAGTCCACTACTTTTAAAGATAGTCCACGTGCAAGACATTAATGCTATTAAGACTACAATCATGGTTGACCTAAGGATTGTGATTCGAGAGGAACTCTGACAAGCTTTGATTGAGATTTTTGGGAAATAGACTATCCAAAAGACTACTACTTCCCTTATGACTACTGTTGTTGCTGCTCGTGATGTGGAAGCACATAGTGAGCATCTCTATAATCTAGATGACTACATGCTAAAACAAGCTAAGAAAGATTATGCTCTTACTGTAAAAGCTGTTATGGAATCCAAGATTGTGGAGGGTCTAAATAAAAAGGCTTAATAAGATGCAAGATATACTAAAAGATTAAGATTTAGATTCAACCTTTGATTTTGACGAATTGATGTTGATTGGAGAAGATAAATTACCTCCTAAATTTCACATGCCTGAAATGAAAAGTTCAAGGGGACTGTAGATCCAAAAGTGAACTTAAAGCAATATGCTACTATCACGAGTACTATTCATTAAGCTAAGACCTAAACTATTAAGTTGTTTGTACTTTTATTAGAATGGCTAGCTATGAACTGGTACCATGGGTTGGAAAGGTCCATCAAGTTTGATTGAAAAAAACTTTGTGATGCTTTTGTGCAATAATATAATTACAATGCTCACTTAGAAGTCTATATAAAGGATCTAGAATCAATAAAGCAAAAGCTCAATGAGTCTTTTTATGACTTTTTGACGAGACGGAGAAATAAAGTAGGGTTAATGAAGAATAAGCCTTCTGAAAAGTATCAGTTTGAATGATAATCCGAAATGTTCTCCCATCTTGGGTGGAAAAGCTGCAAATGATGAATTCCAAGACCTTCACAGGCTTATAGAATGATGGCTTACAAGTAGAAGAAATTGAAAATGCTAAGGCTGGTTGGAACATGAAAAATTATAAAGCTACAGAGATTGAAAAGCTACTATCTAAAGATGATGAAGCTTCACAAGATTTAGCTTCTGATTTATTTTAAGACAAAATATGATTATGTTTTTAGGATCAATAATATAACCTTGGTTTTGATTATTTTATAATATTTATTTAGATGGTATTTTGCATCACAATGACTATTACTTGAGTATGTTTAACATTAATTCTTTTTGAATTTTTTTATCTAGGCAAACATGATAATCCCAGGTACATTTCTACTACATATAATATAACTTTTGAAGAGATAAAAAAGTGAGAGAGAATAAGAAAAAAAGAAAAAAGAAAAAGAAAAAAAGAGTATATGATATGCATGATTGAAGTCAAAATAGCAGAATTATCCACTAGACTATTGACAAAGTAAGAAGGCTGAGTTCATCTCTCTTCGCATTACAACCTTGATAACAATAAGGACCTCCAAAGATAAAAAATAATAATTAAAGATTAGTGCGCAAATCTTGAAACACGTGAGGCCCATTTGACTCCAAAAAAATCAAGTTAAAAACTTCTATATAGAAAAAGTAAAGATTATGGTCGAAGATGCTCATATCTCGGGGGCAATAAGTTTACAAGTCAATTTGGATTATTTCAGATGCTATCTTTAAAGAAAAAAAATAGAAAAATAAGAAAAATAAAAAAAAAAGAGACAAAGAAGTTTCCTCCTGATTGGAAAACCTTTATAAGCTAGTCAAGCAAAATTTAAGAAAAAAGTGAGGAAAAAATAGTCGACTAGAAAATCTGAAAAGACTAGTTAACAACAAGAGTAGTATTATGTGAAATAAAAAATATACCCGTTTGTGCCCTTATTAAATGGAACAAATTTGACTAGAATTTTTATTAAATTTGCATTTTAAATTTCATTGTGTGCGCACTACCAGAAGGAGAAAATAAAATAAGAAGCAGAATCTATGAGATCTAATGGAAGGAAGACTACTTCCTTGTAGCACTCAAGGCTGCATCAGTTGACATCACACTCAATCAACGAGCCACAACCACTCAATCTTGTGGTAAAATCATACCTCCATGATAAACCTTCAAAGTCAGGTGGGTATTCCAGAATAAGTTATTGATGTCAGAGCCTAGATAGGATATAGAAAGTAGACTCTCAAAGTCTTGGCAAAAGAACACATGCCACGCATATTCGAAGAGTGATATATCAGATCTTCCACCAGGGGCAAAGTCATTGGATAAGGGTGTTTGGTAGGCCCTTCATCCAATCAACTCTGTCCTCACTGGTGAAGTCAGCTCTAGCTTAATTGTAATATGAGTCCGCAAATGTTTTGGCCTATACTTGGTAATTTCTCTTGGAACTATCACCAGTTAGAGCTTCTCACGTGAGCCAATCTATAAAAAGAGAAAATAAGAAAAAAATGAAATTAAGGAAAAGTATAAAGAAAAGAAATGCTAAGTTGAAAACTTGAAAAGGTGGCTTAGGTAAAAATAGAGTGCTAAGTTGAAAACCTGAAAGGGCAGCTTAGGCAAAAGTTAAGACATTAGTCTGTTAAGTTAAAAATCTAAAAGGGCTACTTGGGCAAAAGTTAAGGCGAAAAAGTAAGAAAAGGAAAGAGATTTAGTTACTATCTGCATGAGATTATGGCAAAGCTAATTATCATTACACAAGTATCAGTACAATCCCCAAGCAAAAATATTTAGTCCTCATATACTTGGGTTATCTCTAGATCTGCACTTCTTGTCGTCACCATGACTTTCAGATCTTTAATGTGAATTAATTATATATGCCCGAAGAGCAGGAACTTTCAAGGTATTTATGCTGATGGGCACTATAATGCTTCTGTCCAAACTAGAGGATGAATTTTAGAAATGCATTACATGTCATACATAACAATCATATCATGTTGTCAATTGGATCATACTTAGATCTAAGGTCACTTACTTTGGGCTTTTTCATAAAACGTAGTCAATCTAGGCTTAAAGGACTGAAATCAAAGCATAACTTGTAGGTAAAGCCTTGTACATAATTAATTAGTAAATTAGGTTAATAACTTTAAACGGGGCTGGGCCTTAATAAAATAGGCTAGACTCAGATGGACCTCACATGTTGTAGTGTTTAATGTGTAGAAATTTAATTTTTGCAATTACAAGGAATAACCCTTTAAACAATAAAATTAAAGACAATGATACACAAATAAAGAAGTTGGCTTTCGGATCCATCTATGGACTTGTGGTGTAAGGTTCCTTATGGAATTGAGAAACATCAATCACTAATAATAGTGCACTGGTGAATTACCCGGGTGGCGACTTCCATCTCCGCGCTAGTCTTTTTGAATAGTTAGCGTGTTCTCGATTAGGTTGAAAAGCCTTGTAGTGCCGCAGCCACTAAAAATCCTTGGGTGCACCCCCAAAACCTCCGCCCACACTATTCATGTGCGGTAGTTACTTAAATTAGTAGAGCAAGGGAAAGGAGATTCAAATAAGAAGTTATCTAAAACTCCCTCCATAATAGTTACTCAGAACTTTGGCTAACAGTGTTCGTGTTAATAATGATAAGGACTAATAGTTGTTCACTTCAAGCAGTTATCATTTTGTAGTTACACAAATTATGATGGTAACGGAAATACAAGAAACAAAAAGGGGAAAAAATTGAGAGAGGGGAGACACAATTAAACACAGATACATTTAGACAAAACTAAATAAACTAATTATCTCTATATATACTTTGCGAAATTAAACTTTCTTTATGCTTAAAACTTTCAGGAAATATTATTTACAATAATTTTTATAGTCATTCCGTAGAACATTAAACAAATTGTAGCTAAAAGGCATTTAAAACCTATAATTATTTGAGAAGAAGTCGGAAATGTAATTAATTCACGATTGTTCATGTACCACACACGTGGCATGCCTAAATCAATTAGCAGCCAATATAATTTGGCATGCCTAGTGGACCTTGCTCTACAATGGCTGCAAGTACAATAAATAATAATAGAAAAGAACCAATAGAGTCTTAGGACGCTAGAGTTGTTGCTGATGAAGTAGAACATGAACTTGAAAATTTTATTGCTTACATCGTGGAGTAGTTAGAGAAGAACATGGTGCCTCAAGGCACATCTCAACACTCTAAAGTGCTACCACCTACTAGAAGAGTCATGGGCGGACCACCTACTATCGATATACTTGGAGGTATAGGTATTATTTTAATTAATCTTGTTATTAATCCTTTATTAGGATGTTTAATTCACTCACAAGAAGCCTAGAATATGCATCTCATAATTTTATAGGAAATTAGTGATAAATTAACTGGTAGTGACTTTAATACTCTTAGGAGTGAACATTTAAATGCTAATGCTGGAGAGAAAAATACCCAAGAGAGACTAGGGGCAATTTTATATTGATAATGAAAGAGCTCTTAGGAATAATTTAGAGATTACTAGTGTGGTGGAGCCTTAGGCTTTCTTAGCTGATGTCAACACCCATTTTTTCGATCCGTACATTGAGAAAATTATAGAAAAACCAACGATGAAAGTTATTGTCTTTCTTGAGTTTCGAGAGGTTGAGGACGGGCAAATCTCAATTAAGGTTAACAATAATTGAACTAGAATTACTTTTCTGGAATTAGTTTAGACCTAATCTTTGAGGGTCCTTGCTTCAAGTTTGTTATGATTGATGAACTCAGCCTTTTTGCTTTGCCCTCAATATGTTGAAAAAGGACCCTAAAGATTAGAAAAGATTAAAGATTAGTGCT